>NC_092090.1:23484531-23516316 GCF_045679555.1 Salvelinus alpinus
GTGTCTGTTTTGTCCCATAGTTACGCACGTGTCTGTTTTGTCCCATAGTTACGCACGTGTCTGTTTTGTCCCATAGTTACGCACGTGTCTGTTTTGTCCCATAGTTACGCACGTGTCTGTTTTGTCCCATAGTTACGCACGTGTCTGTTTTGTCCCATAGTTACGCACGTGTCGGTTTTGTCCCATAGTTACGCACGTGTCTGTTTTGTCCCATAGTTACGCATGTGTCTGTTTTGTCCCATAGTTACGCATGTGTCTGTTTTGTCCCATAGTTACGCACGTGTCTGTTTTGTCCCATAGTTACGCACGTGTCTGTTTTGTCCCATAGTTACGCACGTGTCTGTTTTGTCCCATAGTTACGCACGTGTCTGTTTTGTCCCATAGTTACGCACGTGTCTGTTTTGTCCCATAGTTACGCATGTGTCTGTTTTGTCCCATAGTTACGCACGTGTCTGTTTTGTCCCATAGTTACGCACGTGTCGGTTTTGTCCCATAGTTACGCACGTGTCTGTTTTGTCCCATAGTTACGCACGTGTCTGTTTTGTCCCATAGTTACGCACGTGTCTGTTTTGTCCCATAGTTACGCACGTGTCTGTTTTGTCCCATAGTTACGCACGTGTCTGTTTTGTCCCATAGTTACGCACGTGTCTGTTTTGTCCCATAGTTACGCACGTGTCGGTTTTGTTGCTAAACAACAAACCTGTCTATCCATCAAAGTTGATAATGACATTGTGCCTGGGTAGATCAAACACACACACACACACACACACACACACACACACACACACACACACACACACACACACACACACACACACACACACACACACACACACACACACACACACACACACACACACACACAGTCTCACTCACTCACCCCTGTCCAGCGCGGTAGTATCCAGGTGGACAGCCACAGAGATACCCTCCGTCTGTGTTGGAACAGCCGTAGTTACATGGATTAGAGGAGGAGGAGCACTCGTTGATGTCACTACACCCCCCCTGGTCTCCGTAGTTGAACCCAGTGGGACAGAGGCAACGGAAGCTCCCCAGGGTGTTATGACACGACGCTCCCCCACAGATCTGAGTGTTCTGGCACTCGTTCTCATCTGACCACAGGAAGCAAACAACACAGACAGGAAGTCAACAAAACAAACAGAGGTCAAATGTGGGTCAAACCTCGGCCAGAGAACACAAACAATACTGAGAAACTCTTGAAGGGAATGAGGACACCATCTGTAGTACCGGTTCATCTGATAAACATTGGCCGTGTTCTTTTTGGGAAAGGCCACTGAATATCAATGCTGTAATTCCCATCAGTAGATTCAAGTTAAAGTGCCAGCGACTCAGTTATAACAACAGTGTTCATGTAGGACAGTGACTCAGTTATAACAACAGTGTTCATGTAGGACAGTGACTCAGTTATAACAACAGTGTTCATGTAGGACAGTGACTCAGTTATAACAACAGTGTTCATGTAGGACAGTGACTCAGTTATAACAACAGTGTTGATGTAGGACAGTGACTCAGTTATAACAACAGTGTTGATGTAGGACAGTGACTCAGTTATAACAACAGTGTTGATGTAGGACAGTGACTCAGTTATAACAACAGTGTTCATGTAAGACAGTGACTCAGTTATAACAACAGTGTTCATGTAGGACAGTGACTCAGTTATAACAACAGTGTTCATGTAGGACAGTGAGTCAGTTATAACAACAGTGTTCATGTAGGCCAGTGACTCAGTTATAACAACAGTGTTCATGTAGGACAGTGACTCAGTTATAACAACAGTGTTGATGTAGGACAGTGACTCAGTTATAACAACAGTGTTCATGTAGGCCAGTGACTCAGTTATAACAACAGTGTTCATGTAGGCCAGTGACTCAGTTATAACAACAGTGTTCATGTAGGACAGTGACTCAGTTATAACAACAGTGTTCATGTAGGACAGTGAGTCAGTTATAACAACAGTGTTCATGTAGGACAGTGACTCAGTTATAACAACAGTGTTCATGTAGGACAGTGACTCAGTTATAACAACAGTGTTCATGTAGGCCAGTGACTCAGTTATAACAACAGTGTTCATGTAGGCCAGTGACACAGTTATAACAACAGTGTTCATGTAGGCCAGTGACTCAGTTATAACAACAGTGTTCATGTAGGACAGTGACTCAGTTATAACAACAGTGTTCATGTAGGACAGTGACTCAGTTATAACAACAGTGTTGATGTAGGACAGTGACTCAGTTATAACAACAGTGTTGATGTAGGACAGTTACTCAGTTATAACAACAGTGTTCATGTAGGCCAGTGACTCAGTTATAACAACAGTGTTCATGTAGGCCAGTGACTCAGTTATAACAACAGTGTTCATGTAGGACAGTGACTCAGTTATAACAACAGTGTTCATGTAGGCCAGTGAGTCAGTTATAACAACAGTGTTCATGTAGGACAGTGACTCAGTTATAACAACAGTGTTGATGTAGGACAGTGACTCAGTTATAACAACAGTGTTCATGTAAGACAGTGACTGAGTTATAACAACAGTGTTCATGTAGGACAGTGACTCAGTTATAACAACAGTGTTCATGTAGGACAGTGAGTCAGTTATAACAACAGTGTTCATGTAGGCCAGTGACTCAGTTATAACAACAGTGTTCATGTAGGACAGTGACTCAGTTATAACAACAGTGTTCATGTAGGCCAGTGACTCAGTTATAACAACAGTGTTCATGTAGGACAGTGACTCAGTTATAACAACAGTGTTCATGTAGGCCAGTGACTCAGTTATAACAACAGTGTTCATGTAGGCCAGTGACTCAGTTATAACAACAGTGTTCATGTAGGACAGTGACTCAGTTATAACAACAGTGTTGATGTAGGACAGTGACTCAGTTATAACAACAGTGTTGATGTAGGACAGTGACTCAGTTATAACAACAGTGTTGATGTAGGCCAGTGACTCAGTTATAACAACAGTGTTCATGTAGGACAGTGACTCAGTTATAACAACAGTGTTCATGTAGGACAGTGACTCAGTTATAACAACAGTGTTGATGTAGGACAGTGACTCAGTTATAACAACAGTGTTCATGTAGGACAGTGACTCAGTTATAACAACAGTGTTCATGTAGGACAGCGACTCAGTTATAACAACAGTGTTCATGTAGGCCAGTGACTCAGTTATAACAACAGTGTTCATGTAGGACAGTGACTCAGTTATAACAACAGTGTTCATGTAGGACAGCGACTCAGTTATAACAACAGTGTTCATGTAGGACAGTGACTCAGTTATAACAACAGTGTTCATGTAGGACAGTGACTCAGTTATAACAACAGTGTTCATGTAGGACAGTGACTCAGTTATAACAACAGTGTTCATGTAGGACAGTGACTCAGTTATAACAACAGTGTTCATGTAGGACAGTGACTCAGTTATAACAACAGTGTTCATGTAGGACAGTGAGTCAGTTATAACAACAGTGTTCATGTAGGCCAGTGACTCAGTTATAACAACAGTGTTCATGTAGGACAGCGACTCAGTTATAACAACAGTGTTGATGTAGGACAGTGACTCAGTTATAACAACAGTGTTCATGTAGGACAGCGACTCAGTTATAACAACAGTGTTCATGTAGGACAGTGACTCAGTTATAACAACAGTGTTCATGTAGGACAGTGACTCAGTTATAACAACAGTGTTCATGTAGGACAGTGACTCAGTTATAACAACAGTGTTCATGTAGGCCAGTGACTCAGTTATAACAACAGTGTTCATGTAGGCCAGTGACACAGTTATAACAACAGTGTTCATGTAGGCCAGTGACTCAGTTATAACAACAGTGTTCATGTAGGACAGTGACTCAGTTATAACAACAGTGTTCATGTAGGACAGTGACTCAGTTATAACAACAGTGTTGATGTAGGACAGTGACTCAGTTATAACAACAGTGTTGATGTAGGACAGTGACTCAGTTATAACAACAGTGTTCATGTAGGCCAGTGACTCAGTTATAACAACAGTGTTCATGTAGGCCAGTGACTCAGTTATAACAACAGTGTTCATGTAGGACAGTGACTCAGTTATAACAACAGTGTTCATGTAGGCCAGTGAGTCAGTTATAACAACAGTGTTCATGTAGGACAGTGACTCAGTTATAACAACAGTGTTGATGTAGGACAGTGACTCAGTTATAACAACAGTGTTCATGTAAGACAGTGACTGAGTTATAACAACAGTGTTCATGTAGGACAGTGACTCAGTTATAACAACAGTGTTCATGTAGGACAGTGAGTCAGTTATAACAACAGTGTTCATGTAGGCCAGTGACTCAGTTATAACAACAGTGTTCATGTAGGACAGTGACTCAGTTATAACAACAGTGTTCATGTAGGCCAGTGACTCAGTTATAACAACAGTGTTCATGTAGGACAGTGACTCAGTTATAACAACAGTGTTCATGTAGGCCAGTGACTCAGTTATAACAACAGTGTTCATGTAGGCCAGTGACTCAGTTATAACAACAGTGTTCATGTAGGCCAGTGACTCAGTTATAACAACAGTGTTCATGTAGGCCAGTGACTCAGTTATAACAACAGTGTTCATGTAGGACAGTGACTCAGTTATAACAACAGTGTTGATGTAGGACAGTGACTCAGTTATAACAACAGTGTTGATGTAGGACAGTGACTCAGTTATAACAACAGTGTTGATGTAGGCCAGTGACTCAGTTATAACAACAGTGTTCATGTAGGACAGTGACTCAGTTATAACAACAGTGTTCATGTAGGACAGTGACTCAGTTATAACAACAGTGTTGATGTAGGACAGTGACTCAGTTATAACAACAGTGTTCATGTAGGACAGTGACTCAGTTATAACAACAGTGTTCATGTAGGACAGCGACTCAGTTATAACAACAGTGTTCATGTAGGCCAGTGACTCAGTTATAACAACAGTGTTCATGTAGGACAGTGACTCAGTTATAACAACAGTGTTCATGTAGGACAGCGACTCAGTTATAACAACAGTGTTCATGTAGGACAGTGACTCAGTTATAACAACAGTGTTCATGTAGGACAGTGACTCAGTTATAACAACAGTGTTCATGTAGGACAGTGACTCAGTTATAACAACAGTGTTCATGTAGGACAGTGACTCAGTTATAACAACAGTGTTCATGTAGGACAGTGACTCAGTTATAACAACAGTGTTCATGTAGGACAGTGAGTCAGTTATAACAACAGTGTTCATGTAGGCCAGTGACTCAGTTATAACAACAGTGTTCATGTAGGACAGCGACTCAGTTATAACAACAGTGTTGATGTAGGACAGTGACTCAGTTATAACAACAGTGTTCATGTAGGACAGCGACTCAGTTATAACAACAGTGTTCATGTAGGACAGTGACTCAGTTATAACAACAGTGTTCATGTAGGACAGTGACTCAGTTATAACAACAGTGTTCATGTAGGACAGTGACTCAGTTATAACAACAGTGTTCATGTAGGCCAGTGACTCAGTTATAACAACAGTGTTCATGTAGGACAGTGACTCAGTTATAACAACAGTGTTCATGTAGGACAGCGACTCAGTTATAACAACAGTGTTCATGTAGGCCAGTGACTCAGTTATAACAACAGTGTTCATGTAGGCCAGTGACTCAGTTATAACAACAGTGTTCATGTAGGCCAGTGACTCAGTTATAACAACAGTGTTTATGTAGGACAGTGACTCAGTTATAACAACAGTGTTGATGTAGGACAGTGACTCAGTTATAACAACAGTGTTGATGTAGGACAGTGACTCAGTTATAACAACAGTGTTGATGTAGGACAGTGACTCAGTTATAACAACAGTGTTCATGTAGGCCAGTGACTCAGTTATAACAACAGTGTTCATGTAGGCCAGTAACTCAGTTATAACAACAGTGTTCATGTAGGACAGTGACTCAGTTATAACAACAGTGTTCATGTAGGACAGTGAGTCAGTTATAACAACAGTGTTCATGTAGGCCAGTGACTCAGTTATAACAACAGTGTTCATGTAGGACAGTGACTCAGTTATAACAACAGTGTTGATGTAGGACAGTGACTCAGTTATAACAACAGTGTTCATGTAGGCCAGTGACTCAGTTATAACAACAGTGTTCATGTAGGCCAGTGACTCAGTTATAACAACAGTGTTCATGTAGGACAGTGACTCAGTTATAACAACAGTGTTCATGTAGGACAGTGAGTCAGTTATAACAACAGGGTTCATGTAGGACAGTGACTCAGTTATAACAACAGTGTTCATGTAGGACAGTGACTCAGTTATAACAACAGTGTTCATGTAGGCCAGTGACTCAGTTATAACAACAGTGTTCATGTAGGACAGTGACTCAGTTATAACAACAGTGTTCATGTAGGACAGTGACTCAGTTATAACAACAGTGTTCATGTAGGCCAGTGACTCAGTTATAACAACAGTGTTCATGTAGGCCAGTGACTCAGTTATAACAACAGTGTTCATGTAGGCCAGTGACTCAGTTATAACAACAGTGTTTATGTAGGACAGTGACTCAGTTATAACAACAGTGTTCATGTAGGCCAGTGACTCAGTTATAACAACAGTGTTCATGTAGGCCAGTGACTCAGTTATAACAACAGTGTTCATGTAGGACAGTGACTCAGTTATAACAACAGTGTTCATGTAGGACAGTGACTCAGTTATAACAACAGTGTTCATGTAGGACAGTGACTCAGTTATAACAACAGTGTTCATGTAGGACAGTGACTCAGTTATAACAACAGTGTTCATGTAGGACAGTGACTCAGTTATAACAACAGTGTTCATGTAGGACAGTGACTCAGTTATAACAACAGTGTTCATGTAGGACAGTGACTCAGTTATAACAACAGTGTTCATGTAGGACAGTGACTCAGTTATAACAACAGTGTTCATGTAGGACAGTGACTCAGTTATAACAACAGTGTTCATGTAGGCCAGTGACTCAGTTATAACAACAGTGTTCATGTAGGACAGTGACTCAGTTATAACAACAGTGTTCATGTAGGGCAGTGACTCAGTTATAACAACAGTGTTCATGTAGGACAGTGACTCAGTTATAACAACAGTGTTCATGTAGGACAGTGACTCAGTTATAACAACAGTGTTCATGTAGGACAGCGACTCAGTTATAACAACAGTGTTCATGTAGGACAGTGACTCAGTTATAACAACAGTGTTCATGTAGGACAGCGACTCAGTTATAACAACAGTGTTCATGTAGGACAGCGACTCAGTTATAACAACAGTGTTCATGTAGGACAGCGACTCAGTTATAACAACAGTGTTCATGTAGGACAGTGACTCAGTTATAACAACAGTGTTCATGTAGGACAGCGACTCAGTTATAACAACAGTGTTCATGTAGGACAGTGACTCAGTTATAACAACAGTGTTCATGTAGGACAGTGACTCAGTTATAACAACAGTGTTCATGTAGGACAGCGACTCAGTTATAACAACAGTGTTCATGTAGGACAGTGACTCGGTTATAACAACAGTGTTCATGTAGGACAGTGACTCAGTTATAACAACAGTGTTCATGTAGGACAGTGACTCGGTTATAACAACAGTGTTCATGTAGGACAGTGACTCAGTTATAACAACAGTGTTCATGTAGGACAGCGACTCAGTTATAACAACAGTGTTCATGTAGGACAGTGACTCAGTTATAACAACAGTGTTCATGTAGGACAGCGACTCAGTTATAACAACAGTGTTCATGTAGGCCAGTGACTCAGTTATAACAACAGTGTTCATGTAGGCCAGTGACTCAGTTATAACAACAGTGTTCATGTAGGCCAGTGACTCAGTTATAACAACAGTGTTCATGTAGGCCAGTGACTCAGTTATAACAACAGTGTTCATGTAGGCCAGTGACTCAGTTATAACAACAGTGTTCATGTAGGACAGTGACTCAGTTATAACAACAGTGTTCATGTAGGCCAGTGACTCAGTTATAACAACAGTGTTCATGTAGGACAGTGACTCAGGGAGGGAGCTCTTCCAGTAATCTAGAGAGGAACAAGTTCAACTTCCAGGAAAGGGATGTAGATTTGATGTTGAGGGAGAGAGAAAGACAGAACACAGACAGACGGGGGGGAGAAGGATCGAGAGAAAGAGAGAGAGAGTCTGTCCCACTCACCGACACACTGGTTCCATTGATAGTGTTGTAGGTATCCCTGAGGACAGCTACACCGGTACCCTCCCACCAGGTTCTGACAGCCGTGTTGACAGCGGTGGCTACCATCACACTCATCCATATCTGCCAGGGAAACCACACACACACAGCATTACAATAGTTATGTGGCCATATAGTTATCTAACTGTACTGGATAGGTACAAGCAAAAAGGTGAAGTTTCCACCAAATCCCTGTTTATAGTGGAGTTATTGCCATATTGCCTATACCTATCTGATCATTATAGTGGAGTTATTGCCATATTGCCTATACCTATCTGATCATTTCAGATCCATATAAAGTGCCTAGGGGTATGGAGTCAGCTGATCCTGAGAGAGGCAGTGATTGGCTGACCTTCACAGCTCTGTCCATTGGGGTCCATTGAGAATCCTCTAGTACACTCGCAGTTGAAGCTGCCTGGGCTGTTCTGACACACACCATTAGAGCCACACAGAGCAGGGTCCGACCCACATTCATTATTATCTACAGAGAGAGAGAGAGACATTACTATCTACAGAGAGAGAGAGAGAGACATTCATTACTATATACAGAGAGAGAGAGACTCGTTACTATCTACACAGAGAGAGAGAGAGACATTACTATCTACACAGAGAGAGAGAGACATTCATTACTATCTACAGAGAGAGAGAGACATTACTATCTACACAGAGAGAGAGAGACATTCATTATTATCTACAGAGAGAGAGACATTCATTACTATCTACAGAGAGAGAGAGAGACATTACTATCTACAGAGAGAGAGAGACATTACTATCTACAGAGAGAGAGAGAGACATTACTATCTACAGAGAGAGAGACACATTACTATCTACAGAGAGAGAGAGAGACATTACTATCTACAGAGAGAGAGACATTACTATCTACAGAGAGAGAGAGAGACATTACTATCTACAGAGAGAGAGAGACATTACTATCTACAGAGAGAGAGAGACATTACTATCTACAGAGAGAGAGACACATTACTATCTACAGAGAGAGAGAGAGACATTACTATCTACAGAGAGAGAGAGAGACATTACTATCTACAGAGAGAGAGAGACATTACTATCTACAGAGAGAGAGAGAGACATTACTATCTACAGAGAGAGAGAGACATTACTATCTACAGAGAGAGAGAGAGACATTACTATCTACAGAGAGAGAGACACATTACTATCTACAGAGAGAGAGAGAGACATTACTATCTACAGAGAGAGAGACATTACTATCTACAGAGAGAGAGAGAGACATTACTATCTACAGAGAGAGAGACATTACTATCTACAGAGAGAGAGAGACATTCATTACTATCTACAGAGAGAGAGACATTACTATCTACAGAGAGAGAGAGACATTACTATCTACAGAGAGAGAGTCACTCATTACTATCTACAGAGAGAGAGAGAGACATTACTATCTACAGAGAGAGAGAGACTCGTTACTATCTACAGAGAGAGAGAGAGACATTACTATCTACAGAGAGAGAGAGAGACATTACTATCTACAGAGAGAGAGAGAGACATTACTATCTACAGAGAGAGAGACTCGTTACTATCTACAGAGAGAGAGAGAGACATTACTATCTACAGAGAGAGAGAGACATTACTATCTACAGAGAGAGAGAGAGACATTACTATCTACAGAGAGAGACAGACATTACTATCTACAGAGAGAGAGAGACTCGTTACTATCTACAGAG
This sequence comes from Salvelinus alpinus, assembly GCF_045679555.1. Classification (NCBI taxonomy): domain Eukaryota; kingdom Metazoa; phylum Chordata; class Actinopteri; order Salmoniformes; family Salmonidae; genus Salvelinus; species Salvelinus alpinus. The sequence continues at coordinate 23,494,463 of NC_092090.1, forward strand.
AGAGAGATTGACATTCATTACTATCTACAGAGAGAGAGAGAGACATTACTATCTACAGAGAGAGAGAGACATTACTATCTACAGAGAGAGAGAGACATTACTATCTACAGAGAGAGAGACATTACTATCTACAGAGAGAGAGAGACATTAATATCTACAGAGAGAGAGAGACATTACTATCTACAGAGAGAGAGAGAGACATTACTATCTACAGAGAGAGAGACTCGTTACTATCTACAGAGAGAGAGAGAGACATTACTATCTACAGAGAGAGAGAGACATTACTATCTACAGAGAGAGAGAGAGACATTACTATCTACAGAGAGAGACAGACATTACTATCTACAGAGAGAGAGAGACTCGTTACTATCTACAGAGAGAGAGAGAGACATTACTATCTACAGAGAGAGACACACATTACTATCTACTGAGAGAGAGAGAGACATTACTATCTACAGAGAGAGAGACATTACTATCTACAGAGAGAGAGAGAGAGAGAGACATTACTATCTACAGAGAGAGAGACATTACTATCTACAGAGAGAGAGAGACATTCATTACTATCTACAGAGAGAGAGACATTACTATCTACAGAGAGAGAGAGACATTACTATCTACAGAGAGAGAGTCACTCATTACTATCTACAGAGAGAGAGAGAGACATTACTATCTACAGAGAGAGAGAGACTCGTTACTATCTACAGAGAGAGAGAGAGACATTACTATCTACAGAGAGAGAGAGACATTACTATCTACAGAGAGAGAGAGACTCGTTACTATCTACAGAGAGAGAGAGAGACATTACTATCTACAGAGAGAGAGAGACTCGTTACTATCTACAGAGAGAGAGAGAGACATTACTATCTCCAGAGAGAGAGACATTACTATCTACAGAGAGAGAGAGAGACTCGTTACTATCTACAGAGAGAGAGAGAGAGAGAGACATTACTATCTACAGAGAGAGAGAGACATTACTATCTACAGAGAGAGAGAGACATTACTATCTACAGAGAGAGAGAGAGACATTACTATCTACAGAGAGAGAGAGACATTACTATCTACAGAGAGAGAGAGACATTACTATCTACAGAGAGAGAGAGAGACATTACTATCTACAGAGAGAGAGAGACTCGTTACTATCTACAGAGAGAGAGAGAGACATTACTATCTACAGAGAGAGAGAGACATTACTATCTACAGAGAGAGAGAGACTCGTTACTATCTACAGAGAGAGAGAGAGACATTACTATCTCCAGAGAGAGAGAGAGACATTACTATCTACAGAGAGAGAGAGAGACATTACTATCTACAGAGAGAGAGACATTACTATCTACAGAGAGAGAGAGAGACATTACTATCTACAGAGAGAGAGAGAGACATTACTATCTACAGAGAGAGAGAGACATTACTATCTACAGAGAGAGAGAGAGACATTACTATCTACAGAGAGAGAGAGACATTACTATCTACAGAGAGAGAGAGAGACATTACTATCTACAGAGAGAGAGACACATTACTATCTACAGAGAGAGAGAGAGACATTACTATCTACAGAGAGAGAGACATTACTATCTACAGAGAGAGAGAGAGACATTACTATCTACAGAGAGAGAGACATTACTATCTACAGAGAGAGAGAGACATTCATTACTATCTACAGAGAGAGAGACATTACTATCTACAGAGAGAGAGAGACATTACTATCTACAGAGAGAGAGTCACTCATTACTATCTACAGAGAGAGAGAGAGACATTACTATCTACAGAGAGAGAGAGACTCGTTACTATCTACAGAGAGAGAGAGAGACATTACTATCTACAGAGAGAGAGAGAGATTACTATCTACAGAGAGAGAGAGACTCGTTACTATCTACAGAGAGAGAGATTGACATTCATTACTATCTACAGAGAGAGAGAGAGACATTACTATCTACAGAGAGAGAGAGACATTACTATCTACAGAGAGAGAGAGACATTACTATCTACAGAGAGAGAGAGACATTACTATCTACAGAGAGAGAGAGACATTACTATCTACAGAGAGAGAGAGACATTACTATCTACAGAGAGAGAGAGAGACATTACTATCTACAGAGAGAGAGAGACTCATTACTATCTACAGAGAGAGAGAGAGACATTACTATCTACAGAGAGAGAGAGACATTACTATCTACAGAGAGAGAGAGAGACATTACTATCTACAGAGAGAGAGAGACATTACTATCTACAGAGAGAGAGAGACTCGTTACTATCTACAGAGAGAGAGAGAGACATTACTATCTCCAGAGAGAGAGAGAGACATTACTATCTAAAAGAGAGAGAGAGAGACATTACTATCTACAGAGAGAGAGAGAGACATTACTATCTACAGAGAGAGAGAGAGACATTACTATCTACAGAGAGAGAGACACATTACTATCTACAGAGAGAGAGAGAGACATTACTATCTACAGAGAGAGAGAGAGACATTACTATCTACAGAGAGAGAGAGACATTACTATCTACAGAGAGAGAGAGAGACATTACTATCTACAGAGAGAGAGAGACATTACTATCTACAGAGAGAGAGATAGACATTACTATCTACAGAGAGAGACACACATTACTATCTACAGAGAGAGAGAGAGAGAGACATTACTATCTACAGAGAGAGAGACATTACTATCTACAGAGAGAGAGAGAGAGACATTACTATCTACAGAGAGAGAGACATTACTATCTACAGAGAGAGAGAGACATTCATTACTATCTACAGAGAGAGAGACATTACTATCTACAGAGAGAGAGAGACATTACTATCTACAGAGAGAGAGTCACTCATTACTATCTACAGAGAGAGAGAGAGACATTACTATCTACAGAGAGAGAGAGACTCGTTACTATCTACAGAGAGAGAGAGAGACATTACTATCTACAGAGAGAGAGAGAGACATTACTATCTACAGAGAGAGAGAGACATTACTATCTACAGAGAGAGAGAGACTCGTTACTATCTACAGAGAGCGAGAGAGACATTCATTACTATCTACAGAGAGAGAGAGACTCGTTACTATCTACAGAGAGAGAGAGACATTACTATCTACAGAGAGAGAGAGACATTACTATCTACAGAGAGAGAGAGAGACATTACTATCTACAGAGAGAGAGAGAGACATTACTATCTACAGAGAGAGAGAGACATTACTATCTAAAGAGAGAGAGAGACATTACTATCTACAGAGAGAGAGAGAGACATTACTATCTACAGAGAGAGAGAGACATTACTATCTACAGAGAGAGAGAGACATTACTATCTACAGAGAGAGAGAGAGACATTACTATCTACAGAGAGAGAGAGACTCGTTACTATCTACAGAGAGAGAGAGAGACATTACTATCTACAGAGAGAGAGAGAGACATTACTATCTACAGAGAGAGAGAGAGACATTACTATCTACAGAGAGAGAGAGACATTACTATCTACAGAGAGAGAGAGACTCGTTACTATCTACAGAGAGAGAGAGAGACATTACTATCTCCAGAGAGAGAGACATTACTATCTCCAGAGAGAGAGACATTACTATCTACAGAGAGAGAGAGACTCGTTACTATCTACAGAGAGAGAGAGAGACATTACTATCTACAGAGAGAGAGAGACTCGTTACTATCTACAGAGAGAGAGAGAGACATTACTATCTACAGAGAGAGAGAGAGATTACTATCTACAGAGAGAGAGAGACTCGTTACTATCTACAGAGAGAGAGATTGACATTCATTACTATCTACAGAGAGAGAGAGAGACATTACTATCTACAGAGAGAGAGAGACATTACTATCTACAGAGAGAGAGAGACATTACTATCTACAGAGAGAGAGAGAGATTACTATCTACAGAGAGAGAGAGACATTACTATCTACAGAGAGAGAGAGACATTACTATCTACAGAGAGAGAGAGACATTACTATCTACAGAGAGAGAGAGAGACATTACTATCTACAGAGAGAGAGAGAGACTCGTTACTATCTACAGAGAGAGAGAGAGACATTACTATCTACAGAGAGAGAGAGACATTACTATCTACAGAGAGAGAGAGAGACATTACTATCTACAGAGAGAGAGAGACATTACTATCTACAGAGAGAGAGAGACTCGTTACTATCTACAGAGAGAGAGAGAGACATTACTATCTCCAGAGAGAGAGAGAGACATTACTATCTACAGAGAGAGAGAGAGACATTACTATCTACAGAGAGAGAGAGAGACATTACTATCTACAGAGAGAGAGAGAGACATTACTATCTACAGAGAGAGAGACACATTACTATCTACAGAGAGAGAGAGAGACATTACTATCTACAGAGAGAGAGAGAGACATTACTATCTACAGAGAGAGAGAGACATTACTATCTACAGAGAGAGAGAGAGACATTACTATCTACAGAGAGAGAGAGACATTACTATCTACAGAGAGAGAGATAGACATTACTATCTACAGAGAGAGACACACATTACTATCTACAGAGAGAGAGAGAGAGAGACATTACTATCTACAGAGAGAGAGACATTACTATCTACAGAGAGAGAGAGAGAGACATTACTATCTACAGAGAGAGAGACATTACTATCTACAGAGAGAGAGAGACATTCATTACTATCTACAGAGAGAGAGACATTACTATCTACAGAGAGAGAGAGACATTACTATCTACAGAGAGAGAGTCACTCATTACTATCTACAGAGAGAGAGAGAGACATTACTATCTACAGAGAGAGAGAGACTCGTTACTATCTACAGAGAGAGAGAGAGACATTACTATCTACAGAGAGAGAGAGACATTACTATCTACAGAGAGAGAGAGACATTACTATCTACAGAGAGAGAGAGACTCGTTACTATCTACAGAGAGCGAGAGAGACATTCATTACTATCTACAGAGAGAGAGAGACTCGTTACTATCTACAGAGAGAGAGAGAGACATTACTATCTACAGAGGGAGAGAGACATTACTATCTACAGAGAGAGAGAGACATTACTATCTACAGAGAGAGAGAGAGACATTACTATCTACAGAGAGAGAGAGAGACATTACTATCTACAGAGAGAGAGAGACATTACTATCTACAGAGAGAGAGAGACATTACTATCTACAGAGAGAGAGAGAGACATTACTATCTACAGAGAGAGAGAGACATTACTATCTACAGAGAGAGAGAGACATTACTATCTACAGAGAGAGAGAGAGACATTACTATCTACAGAGAGAGAGAGACTCGTTACTATCTACAGAGAGAGAGAGAGACATTACTATCTACAGAGAGAGAGAGAGACATTACTATCTACAGAGAGAGAGAGAGACATTACTATCTACAGAGAGAGAGAGACATTACTATCTACAGAGAGAGAGAGACTCGTTACTATCTACAGAGAGAGAGAGAGACATTACTATCTCCAGAGAGAGAGACATTACTATCTACAGAGAGAGAGAGACTCGTTACTATCTACAGAGAGAGAGAGAGACATTACTATCTACAGAGAGAGAGAGACATTACTATCTACAGAGAGAGAGAGACATTACTATCTACAGAGAGAGAGTCACTCATTACTATCTACAGAGAGAGAGAGAGACATTACTATCTACAGAGAGAGAGAGACTCGTTACTATCTACAGAGAGAGAGAGAGACATTACTATCTACAGAGAGAGAGAGACATTACTATCTACAGAGAGAGAGAGACATTACTATCTACAGAGAGAGAGAGACTCGTTACTATCTACAGAGAGCGAGAGAGACATTCATTACTATCTACAGAGAGAGAGAGAGACATTACTATCTACAGAGAGAGAGAGACTCGTTACTATCTACAGAGAGAGAGAGAGACATTACTATCTACAGAGAGAGAGAGACATTACTATCTACAGAGAGAGAGAGAGACTCGTTACTATCTACAGAGAGAGAGAGAGACATTACTATCTACAGAGAGAGAGAGACTCGTTACTATCTACAGAGAGAGAGAGAGACATTACTATCTCCAGAGAGAGAGACATTACTATCTACAGAGAGAGAGAGACTCGTTACTATCTACAGAGAGAGAGAGAGAGAGACATTACTATCTACAGAGAGAGAGAGACATTACTATCTACAGAGAGAGAGAGACATTACTATCTACAGAGAGAGAGAGAGACATTACTATCTACAGAGAGAGAGAGACATTACTATCTACAGAGAGAGAGAGACATTACTATCTACAGAGAGAGAGAGAGACATTACTATCTACAGAGAGAGAGAGACTCGTTACTATCTACAGAGAGAGAGAGAGACATTACTATCTACAGAGAGAGAGAGACATTACTATCTACAGAGAGAGAGAGACTCGTTACTATCTACAGAGAGAGAGAGAGACATTACTATCTCCAGAGAGAGAGAGAGACATTACTATCTACAGAGAGAGAGAGAGACATTACTATCTACAGAGAGAGAGACATTACTATCTACAGAGAGAGAGAGAGACATTACTATCTACAGAGAGAGAGAGAGACATTACTATCTACAGAGAGAGAGAGACATTACTATCTACAGAGAGAGAGAGAGACATTACTATCTACAGAGAGAGAGAGACATTACTATCTACAGAGAGAGAGAGAGACATTACTATCTACAGAGAGAGAGACACATTACTATCTACAGAGAGAGAGAGAGACATTACTATCTACAGAGAGAGAGACATTACTATCTACAGAGAGAGAGAGAGACATTACTATCTACAGAGAGAGAGACATTACTATCTACAGAGAGAGAGAGACATTCATTACTATCTACAGAGAGAGAGACATTACTATCTACAGAGAGAGAGAGACATTACTATCTACAGAGAGAGAGTCACTCATTACTATCTACAGAGAGAGAGAGAGACATTACTATCTACAGAGAGAGAGAGACTCGTTACTATCTACAGAGAGAGAGAGAGACATTACTATCTACAGAGAGAGAGAGAGATTACTATCTACAGAGAGAGAGAGACTCGTTACTATCTACAGAGAGAGAGATTGACATTCATTACTATCTACAGAGAGAGAGAGAGACATTACTATCTACAGAGAGAGAGAGACATTACTATCTACAGAGAGAGAGAGACATTACTATCTACAGAGAGAGAGAGACATTACTATCTACAGAGAGAGAGAGACATTACTATCTACAGAGAGAGAGAGACATTACTATCTACAGAGAGAGAGAGAGACATTACTATCTACAGAGAGAGAGAGACTCATTACTATCTACAGAGAGAGAGAGAGACATTACTATCTACAGAGAGAGAGAGACATTACTATCTACAGAGAGAGAGAGAGACATTACTATCTACAGAGAGAGAGAGACATTACTATCTACAGAGAGAGAGAGACTCGTTACTATCTACAGAGAGAGAGAGAGACATTACTATCTCCAGAGAGAGAGAGAGACATTACTATCTAAAGAGAGAGAGAGAGACATTACTATCTACAGAGAGAGAGAGAGACATTACTATCTACAGAGAGAGAGAGAGACATTACTATCTACAGAGAGAGAGACACATTACTATCTACAGAGAGAGAGAGAGACATTACTATCTACAGAGAGAGAGAGAGACATTACTATCTACAGAGAGAGAGAGACATTACTATCTACAGAGAGAGAGAGAGACATTACTATCTACAGAGAGAGAGAGACATTACTATCTACAGAGAGAGAGATAGACATTACTATCTACAGAGAGAGACACACATTACTATCTACAGAGAGAGAGAGAGAGAGACATTACTATCTACAGAGAGAGAGACATTACTATCTACAGAGAGAGAGAGAGAGACATTACTATCTACAGAGAGAGAGACATTACTATCTACAGAGAGAGAGAGACATTCATTACTATCTACAGAGAGAGAGACATTACTATCTACAGAGAGAGAGAGACATTACTATCTACAGAGAGAGAGTCACTCATTACTATCTACAGAGAGAGAGAGAGACATTACTATCTACAGAGAGAGAGAGACTCGTTACTATCTACAGAGAGAGAGAGAGACATTACTATCTACAGAGAGAGAGAGAGACATTACTATCTACAGAGAGAGAGAGACATTACTATCTACAGAGAGAGAGAGACTCGTTACTATCTACAGAGAGCGAGAGAGACATTCATTACTATCTACAGAGAGAGAGAGACTCGTTACTATCTACAGAGAGAGAGAGACATTACTATCTACAGAGAGAGAGAGACATTACTATCTACAGAGAGAGAGAGAGACATTACTATCTACAGAGAGAGAGAGAGACATTACTATCTACAGAGAGAGAGAGACATTACTATCTAAAGAGAGAGAGAGACATTACTATCTACAGAGAGAGAGAGAGACATTACTATCTACAGAGAGAGAGAGACATTACTATCTACAGAGAGAGAGAGACATTACTATCTACAGAGAGAGAGAGAGACATTACTATCTACAGAGAGAGAGAGACTCGTTACTATCTACAGAGAGAGAGAGAGACATTACTATCTACAGAGAGAGAGAGAGACATTACTATCTACAGAGAGAGAGAGAGACATTACTATCTACAGAGAGAGAGAGACATTACTATCTACAGAGAGAGAGAGACTCGTTACTATCTACAGAGAGAGAGAGAGACATTACTATCTCCAGAGAGAGAGACATTACTATCTCCAGAGAGAGAGACATTACTATCTACAGAGAGAGAGAGACTCGTTACTATCTACAGAGAGAGAGAGAGACATTACTATCTACAGAGAGAGAGAGACTCGTTACTATCTACAGAGAGAGAGAGAGACATTACTATCTACAGAGAGAGAGAGAGATTACTATCTACAGAGAGAGAGAGACTCGTTACTATCTACAGAGAGAGAGATTGACATTCATTACTATCTACAGAGAGAGAGAGAGACATTACTATCTACAGAGAGAGAGAGACATTACTATCTACAGAGAGAGAGAGACATTACTATCTACAGAGAGAGAGAGAGATTACTATCTACAGAGAGAGAGAGACATTACTATCTACAGAGAGAGAGAGACATTACTATCTACAGAGAGAGAGAGACATTACTATCTACAGAGAGAGAGAGAGACATTACTATCTACAGAGAGAGAGAGAGACTCGTTACTATCTACAGAGAGAGAGAGAGACATTACTATCTACAGAGAGAGAGAGACATTACTATCTACAGAGAGAGAGAGAGACATTACTATCTACAGAGAGAGAGAGACATTACTATCTACAGAGAGAGAGAGACTCGTTACTATCTACAGAGAGAGAGAGAGACATTACTATCTCCAGAGAGAGAGAGAGACATTACTATCTACAGAGAGAGAGAGAGACATTACTATCTACAGAGAGAGAGAGAGACATTACTATCTACAGAGAGAGAGAGAGACATTACTATCTACAGAGAGAGAGACACATTACTATCTACAGAGAGAGAGAGAGACATTACTATCTACAGAGAGAGAGAGAGACATTACTATCTACAGAGAGAGAGAGACATTACTATCTACAGAGAGAGAGAGAGACATTACTATCTACAGAGAGAGAGAGACATTACTATCTACAGAGAGAGAGATAGACATTACTATCTACAGAGAGAGACACACATTACTATCTACAGAGAGAGAGAGAGAGAGACATTACTATCTACAGAGAGAGAGACATTACTATCTACAGAGAGAGAGAGAGAGACATTACTATCTACAGAGAGAGAGACATTACTATCTACAGAGAGAGAGAGACATTCATTACTATCTACAGAGAGAGAGACATTACTATCTACAGAGAGAGAGAGACATTACTATCTACAGAGAGAGAGTCACTCATTACTATCTACAGAGAGAGAGAGAGACATTACTATCTACAGAGAGAGAGAGACTCGTTACTATCTACAGAGAGAGAGAGAGACATTACTATCTACAGAGAGAGAGAGACATTACTATCTACAGAGAGAGAGAGACATTACTATCTACAGAGAGAGAGAGACTCGTTACTATCTACAGAGAGCGAGAGAGACATTCATTACTATCTACAGAGAGAGAGAGACTCGTTACTATCTACAGAGAGAGAGAGAGACATTACTATCTACAGAGGGAGAGAGACATTACTATCTACAGAGAGAGAGAGACATTACTATCTACAGAGAGAGAGAGAGACATTACTATCTACAGAGAGAGAGAGAGACATTACTATCTACAGAGAGAGAGAGACATTACTATCTACAGAGAGAGAGAGACATTACTATCTACAGAGAGAGAGAGAGACATTACTATCTACAGAGAGAGAGAGACATTACTATCTACAGAGAGAGAGAGACATTACTATCTACAGAGAGAGAGAGAGACATTACTATCTACAGAGAGAGAGAGACTCGTTACTATCTACAGAGAGAGAGAGAGACATTACTATCTACAGAGAGAGAGAGAGACATTACTATCTACAGAGAGAGAGAGAGACATTACTATCTACAGAGAGAGAGAGACATTACTATCTACAGAGAGAGAGAGACTCGTTACTATCTACAGAGAGAGAGAGAGACATTACTATCTCCAGAGAGAGAGACATTACTATCTACAGAGAGAGAGAGACTCGTTACTATCTACAGAGAGAGAGAGAGACATTACTATCTACAGAGAGAGAGAGACATTACTATCTACAGAGAGAGAGAGACATTACTATCTACAGAGAGAGAGTCACTCATTACTATCTACAGAGAGAGAGAGAGACATTACTATCTACAGAGAGAGAGAGACTCGTTACTATCTACAGAGAGAGAGAGAGACATTACTATCTACAGAGAGAGAGAGACATTACTATCTACAGAGAGAGAGAGACATTACTATCTACAGAGAGAGAGAGACTCGTTACTATCTACAGAGAGCGAGAGAGACATTCATTACTATCTACAGAGAGAGAGAGACTCGTTACTATCTACAGAGAGAGAGAGAGACATTACTATCTACAGAGGGAGAGAGACATTACTATCTACAGAGAGAGAGAGACATTACTATCTACAGAGAGAGAGAGACTCGTTACTATCTACAGAGAGCGAGAGAGACATTCATTACTATCTACAGAGAGAGAGAGACTCGTTACTATCTACAGAGAGAGAGAGAGACATTACTATCTACAGAGGGAGAGAGACATTACTATCTACAGAGAGAGAGAGACATTACTATCTACAGAGAGAGAGAGAGACATTACTATCTACAGAGAGAGAGAGAGACATTACTATCTACAGAGAGAGAGAGACATTACTATCTACAGAGAGAGAGAGACATTACTATCTACAGAGAGAGAGAGACATTACTATCTACAGAGAGAGAGAGACATTACTATCTACAGAGAGAGAGAGAGACATTACTATCTACAGAGAGAGAGAGACTCGTTACTATCTACAGAGAGAGAGAGAGACATTACTATCTACAGAGAGAGAGAGAGACATTACTATCTACAGAGGGAGAGAGAGACATTACTATCTACAGAGAGAGAGAGACATTACTATCTACAGAGAGAGAGAGACTCGTTACTATCTACAGAGAGAGAGAGAGACATTACTATCTCCAGAGAGAGAGACATTACTATCTACAGAGAGAGAGAGACTCGTTACTATCTACAGAGAGAGAGAGAGACATTACTATCTACAGAGAGAGAGAGACATTACTATCTACAGAGAGAGAGAGACATTACTATCTACAGAGAGAGAGAGAGACATTACTATCTACAGAGAGAGAGAGACATTACTATCTACAGAGAGAGAGAGACATTACTATCTACAGAGAGAGAGAGAGACATTACTATCTACAGAGAGAGAGAGACTCGTTACTATCTACAGAGAGAGAGAGAGAGACATTACTATCTACAGAGAGAGAGATATTACTATCTACAGAGAGAGAGAGAGACATTACTATCTACAGAGAGAGAGAGACATTACTATCTACAGAGAGAGAGAGACTCGTTACTATCTACAGAGAGAGAGAGAGACATTACTATCTCCAGAGAGAGAGACATTACTATCTACAGAGAGAGAGAGACTCGTTATTATCTACAGAGAGAGAGAGAGACATTACTATCTCCAGAGAGCGAGAGAGACATTACTATCTACAGAGAGAGAGAGAGACATTACTATCTACAGAGAGAGAGAGACTCGTTACTATCTACAGAGAGAGAGAGAGACATTACTATCTACAGAGAGAGAGACACATTACTATCTACAGAGAGAGAGAGAGACATTACTATCTACAGAGAGAGAGAGAGACATTACTATCTACAGAGAGAGAGACACATTACTATCTACAGAGAGAGAGAGAGACATTACTATCTACAGAGAGAGAGAGACTCGTTACTATCTAGACATGCTCCAGCCAGACAGTCACCCACAACTGCAATCGTTATTGATTCAAATGGGAAGTTCTTAGTCCAGGAAAGATTATTCCCTAGACACCAGGTGTATAAGTTCTGGTGTCCTACAACTGACAGTGCAATGCAGCTACTCAGTCAGACCAGGATTGACACCCTCGACAACATCATCATCCACACTGGCACAAACGACCTTCATGCCAAAGGTGAAGATGTATCTGGGGCAGTGAGAAGAGTGGCAGAACGGGCACAGGCTGTGTTCCCAACAACCAATATAGTTGTGTCCACCCTCCTACCAAGAAAAGACTTCCCAGGACAGTTGATCGACAAAATAAATCAACAGATCACTGTGGACTGTGCCTCACTACTCAACGTCAGAACGGCTCACCACCCCACTCTGACATGTCAACACTTATACGATAATGTACATCTTGATCAGGACAGTGTCAGAACCTTTGCCAAGGACCTAAAAGATGCAACACTTGGCAGGGACCCACACACCCATCACCCCAGCAACAGAGGTCCCCCGCCCCACCTTCTGAAACAACAGTACCTCCACCATCCCCAGGAGAAAAGAGCCAGACACGGCTTATTACAGCACAGCTCTACTAGACCAGGCCCATCACAACACAGATTTACGAGACCAGACCCGCATCAGGACAACACGACTAGACCAGGCCCAACACAACACAGCTCTACTAGACCAGGCCCATCACAACACAGCTCTACTAGACCAGGCCCAACACAACACAGATTTACGAGACCAGACCCGCCTCAGGACAGCACGACTAGACCCGGCCCATCACAACACAGCTCTACTAGACCAGGGCCTTCACAACACAGCTCTACTAGACCAGGCCCATCACAACATAGCTCTACTGGACCAGGCCCATCACAACACAGCTCTACTAGACCAGGCCCATCAGAACACAGCTCTACTGGACCAGGCCCATCACAACACAGCTCTACTAGACCAGGCCCATCACAACACATCTCTACTAGACCTGGCCCATCACAACACAGCTCTACTGGACCTGGCCCGTCACAACACATCTCTACTGGACCTGGCCCATCACAACACAGCTCTGACCACTACTCCAGGGTCGGACAGAACACTGTCCTTCAGAGAAGTACACCACATGATGCAGTCCACACCATGTATCATTCAGATCATCAGCCTACATATGCTGAGGTAACCTCTGGCAAAAGACACCTAGAACAATCAGAGATAGGAGAGGTGCGCCAACTACTGCAACTAATATGCAGACTACTGAGCTAGACAGACCCTTTAATTCACGGGCACACACACACACACACAGGGTTGCAGATTGCATTGTACTTATTTTTTGTGCAGTCTTATTCCATTCTTATTAATTTGTTTACAACTATTCTTAATTTTATTGGCACCGGTATAATAATAATATTTATATATAATGGTGTGTGTATGTATGTATGTATGTATGTATGTATGTATGTATGTATGTATGTATGTATGTATGTGTGTATGTGTGTGTGTGTGTGTGTGTGTGTGTGTGTGTGTGTGTGTGTGTGTGTGTGTGTGTGTGTGTGTGTGTGTGTGTGTGTGTGTGTGTGTGTGTGTGTGTGTGTGTGTATGTATGTGTGTATATGTATATATATATGTATGTATGTGTATATATATATATGTATATGTATGTATTTATATATATATATATATATATATATATTATTTTGTATTGTTTTCAATGTACTTTACTCAAACCAGTGAATATCACTTATTATAAATGAGATCATTAACTATCAGCTCTTGGAATATCCAGGGACTTTACTCTTCACATTTTGGTTATAAAACAACAAATCCAGAATTTATTAAAAACATCAAAGGACAGGACATCATAATCCTACTGGAAACATGGTGTCGTGGAGACATAGGTACTCAGTGTCCCTCAGGCTATAGGGAAAGTTTACTACCATCAATCAAACATAAAAATGTTAAACGGGGCCGAGACTCAGGTGGAATCATCATTTGGCATAAGCAGGACTTGGCACTGAATGAAATGAAAAAAGGTACCAGTCACATTTGGCTAAAACTTAACAAAGGTACAATCTATTGTGACAATGATGTGTACATATGTGCAGTTTATGCTCCTCCTTCAGATTCACCATATTATGATGATCAGTTTTTTGACAATCTCCATACAGAAATCATTACATTTCAGGCAGAGGGTAAAGTGCTTCTTTGTGGAGATTTCAATGCAAGAACAGGTTCTGAGCCTGACTACACTGATGCGGGAGGTAACCACCACATATTTGGTCACCCCTCCTTGTACAGCAGCCCTATTATAAATAATAGAAACAGTCCTGACCAAATACTGAACAAAAATGGGAAGGAGTTAGTGCATCTCTGTCGAGCCTTAGGCCTGTACATGCTTAATGGTAGAATCAGAGGGGACTCTTTAGGTCAGTTTACTTACTGCTCAGCTCTTGGGACAAGTGTAGTCGATTATGCCATCACGGACATTGACCCCTCCTCCATTAGTGCATTCACTGTCAGACCACAGACACCATTGTCAGATCACAGTCAGATCAACATGTTTTTGAAGAAATTAACCGGCAATATTCATTCAAAAAAACTGCCCAATAAACTCTTCAACATAAACCAATCATACAGATGGGCTCCAAACAGTGCAGAGAGATTCATTGAAACATTGAACTCAAAAGAAATGATGAACTCTATACAGTTTTTCAATAACTCACAATACCAAAACAATAAAGATGGTGTCAATTCGGCTACTCTAAACATCAACTGCATATTCCAAAAAGCAGCATCGAAAGCAAATTTGAGAAAACCAAAGAAATGCAACATCAGAAACAAAAAACAAAATGTTTCTGACAAATGGTTTGATAATGAATGTAAAACAATTAGAAAACACCTAAGACAAATGTCAAACAAAAAACATAAGCAGCAAAACAACCCAGAGCTACGATATGAATACTTTGAAACTCTGAAACAGTATAAACATACACTGAAACGCAAGAAACTGAATTATACCAACAAGACACTTGATGAAATTGAAAACGCAATTGACCAAAATCAGTTCTGGGACATGTGGAACAATTTAAGCACAACAAAGCCACAAGAATTAGCCATACAAGATGTAGGAATTTGGAAAACTTATTTTGATAATCTATACAAAAACATCCCACAAAAAGACTTAAAACAGAACCAATTAGAAATTAAAGAAAAATTGAAAATCCTTGAATCAGTCATTAAAAATAACCAAAATCCATTAGATTACCCAATAACCCAACAAGAACTAAATGAAAAGCTCAAATCTATTAAATCAAAGAAGGCTTGTGGTCTAGACAACATCAGAAATGAAATGCTGAAAAACAGCACACCTGAGTTGCAAAATGCTGTGCTTAAATTGTTCAACATGGTTTTAACTTCTGGCTGCTTCCCTGATGTCTGGAACCAGGGGCTCATCTCCCCTATCCACAAAAGTGGAGACAAATCAGACCCCAATAATTACAGGGGAATTTGTGTAAACAGTAACTTGGGAAAGGTTTTCTGTAGCATTTTAAATTCAAGAATCCAAACCTTTCTTCAAGAAAAAAATGTAATAACTAAATGTCAAATTGGCTTTCTCCCTAACCATCGCACTACTGACCATATATACACCTTACACACACTAATTAATAAACACGTCCACCAAAAAAAAGAGAGCAAAATCTTTGCTTGCTTTATTGACTTTAAAAAAGCATTTGATTCTATTTGGCACGAAGGGCTATTCTACAAAATTCTACAAAGTGGGCTTGGTGGTAAGGTGTATGACTTAATAAAATGTATGTACACAGAAAACAAGTGTGCAATAAAAATCAAAAACCAAAGAACAGAATTCTTTTCACAATGTCGAGGTGTGAGACAAGGCTGTAGTTTGAGTCCAAATCTTTTCAACATTTATATCAATGAATTAGCAGACATGTTGGTGTCACGTTCCTGACCTATTTTTATGTTATTTTGATTATGTTTAGTTGGTCAGGGCGTGAGTTGGGGTGGGCATTGTATGTTGTGTGTGTTTTGGTTAGTCTATGGGTGTTGTATGTGTATGGGATAGAGTATTGTTAGGTTGTCTAGTTATGTCTATGGCTGCCTAGATTGGGTCTCAATCAGAGACAGCTGTCATTCATTTGTCTCTGATTGGGAGCCATATTTAAGGTAGCCATAGGCAGTAGGCTTTTGTGGGTAGTTGTCTTGTTTAACGTTTGTTGCTTGTCTGGGCACTTGCGTTATTCAGCTTCACGATCATTTGTTGTTTTGTTTGTTTGTAATAGTGTTTTCGTTTCATGTTCATCTTCGTTCGTTTAATTAAAAGAAGATGGCTTATTTTCCTCATGCTGCGTTTTGGTCCGTCTCTCCTCCACACGATCGTGACAGAACTACCTACCACAACAGGACCAAGCGGATTGAGGAAGGAGGGAAGGAACTAAAGCAATGGAGAGAAGAGGAATGGAGTTGGGAGCAAAATTTCAATGGAGAAGGACCCTGGGCTAAGGTTGGTGTGAATCGCCGCTTGAGGGAGGAGAAGAAGGCAGCCACAGCCCAGGAGCGCTGGTATGAGGAGGCAGCACGTAAGAGAGGCTGGAAGCCCGAGAGGCTCACCCAAAAATTTCTTGGGGGGGGGCTAAAGGGGAGTGTGGCGAAGCCGGGTTGGATACCTGAGCCAACTCCCCGGGCTTACCGTGGAGTAAGAGGGCGTCGTACTGGTCAGACACCGTGTTATGCGGTAAAGCGCACGGTGTCCCCAGTACGCGTGCTTAGCCCAGTGCGGGCTATTCCACCTTGCCGCACTGGGAGGGCTAGGTTGGGCATCGAGCCGGATGCCATGAAGCCGGCCCAACGTATCTGGCCTCCAGTACGTCTCCTCGGGCCGGTGTACATGGCACCAGCCTTACAGGTGGTGTCCCCGGTTCGCCTGCATAGCCCAGTGCGGGCTATTCCACCTCGCCGCACTGGCAGGGCTACGGGGACCATTCAACCTGGTAAGGTTGGGGAGGCTCGGTGCTCAAGAGCACGTGTCCTCCTTCACGGTCCGGTATATCCGGCGCCACCTTCCCACCCCAGTCCAGTACCACCAGTGCCTACACCACGCACCAGGCTTCCAGTGCATCTCCAGAGCCCTGTTCCTCTTCCACGCACTCTCCCTATGGTGCGTGTCTCCAGCCCAGTGCCTCCAGTTCCGGCACCACGCACCAAGCCTCCTGTGCGTCTCCAGAGCCCTGGACGCACTGTTCCTTCTCCCCGCACTCGCCCTGAGGTGCGTGTCCTTAGCCCGGTACCTCCAGTTCCGGTACCACGCACCAGGCCTACAGTGCGTCTCAGCCGGCCAGAGTCTGCCGTCTGCCCAGCGGCGCCTGAACTGCCCGTCTGCCCAGCGGCGCCTGAACTGCCCGTCTGCCCAGCGGCGCCTGAACTGCCCGTCTGCCCAGCGGCGTCTGAACTGCCCGTCTGCCATACGCCGTCTGAACTGTCCGTCTGCCATGAGCCTGCAAAGCCGCCCGTCTGCCATGAGCCTGCAAAGCCGCCCGTCTGCCATGAGCCTACAGAGCCGTCCGCCAGACAGGAGCCGCTAGAGCCGTCCGCCAGACAGGAGCCGCTAGAGCCGTCCGCCAGACCGGATCAGCCAGAGCCTTCCGCCAGACCGGATCAGCCAGAGCCTTCCGCCAGACCGGATCAGCCAGAGCCTTCCGCCAGACCGGATCAGCCAGAGCCTTCCGCCAGACCGGATCAGCCAGAGCCTTCCGCCAGACCGGATCAGCCAGAGCCTTCCGCCAGACCGGATCAGCCAGAGCCTTCCGCCAGACCGGATCAGCCAGAGCCTTCAGCCAGCCATGACCAGCCAGAGCCGTCAGCCAGCCATGACCAGCCAGAGCCGTCAGCCAGCCATGACCAGCCAGAGCCGTCAGCCAGCCATGACCAGCCAGAGCCAGCCAGCCAGGATCCGCCAGCCAGTCCGGAGCTGCCGTCCCTCAGCCCGGAGCTGCCGTCCCTCAGCCCGGAGCTGCCGTCCCTCAGCCCGGAGCTGCCGTCCCTCAGCCCGGAGCTGTCGTCCCTCATCCCGGTGTTGCCCCTTATCCCGGTGCTGCCCCTTATCCCGATGCTGCCCCTTCAGTTAGGTGGGTTTAGTTGGAGGGTGGTCATTGGGGGGGGGATACGGAAGCGGGGAGTGACTATGGTGGTGTGGGGACAGCGTCCAGAGCCGGAGCCACCACCGTGGACAGATGCCCACCCAGACCCTCCCCTAGACTTTTGGTGGTGCGTTCGGAGTACGCACCTTGAGGGGGGGGTTATGTCACGTTCCTGACCTATTTTTATGTTATTTTGATTATGTTTAGTTGGTCAGGGCGTGAGTTGGGGTGGGCATTGTATGTTGTGTGTGTTTTGGTTAGTCTATGGGTGTTGTATGTGTATGGGATAGAGTATTGTTAGGTTGTCTAGTTATGTCTATGGCTGCCTAGATTGGGTCTCAATCAGAGACAGCTGTCATTCATTTGTCTCTGATTGGGAGCCATATTTAAGGTAGCCATAGGCAGTAGGCTTTTGTGGGTAGTTGTCTTGTTTAACGTTTGTTGCTTGTCTGGGCACTTGCGTTATTCAGCTTCACGATCATTTGTTGTTTTGTTTGTTTGTAATAGTGTTTTCGTTTCATGTTCATCTTCGTTCGTTTAATTAAAAGAAGATGGCTTATTTTCCTCATGCTGCGTTTTGGTCCGTCTCTCCTCCACACGATCGTGACAGTTGGACCATTCTCCAGCCCCAGGACTCACACTATTTGACACAGAGGTGAAATACCTGCTATATGCTGATGACTTGGTACTTCTATCACCAACCAAAGAAGGTCTTCAACAGAACATTAATATTCTAGAGCAATATTGCCATAATTGGGCCCTGGCAGTAAATTTCCCAAAAACTAAAATCATGATTTTCCAAAAACAAAACAGATGTCAGAAACACAAATATAAATTCACCCTGAACAACACCATAATTGAACACACAAAAAATTACACCTACCTTGGTCTGACCATATCTGCATCGGGAAACTTTAATATGGCAGTGAATGCACTCAAAGAAAAAGCCCGCAGAGCATTGTATGCAATAAAAATGAAATTATTCAAAATCAACATCCCAATTAGAATTTGGACCAAAATATTTGACAGTGTAATCCTACCAATAGCTCTTTACGGAAGTGAGGTTTGGGGGCCACTCAATAAACTGGACTTTAAAATGTGGGACAAACATCCAATTGAAACCCTACATGCAGAATTCTGTCGGAAAATCCTACAAGTCCAGAGAAATACACCAACTAATGCATGTAGGGCAGAATTGGGCCGCTTTCCAGTAATAATGAAAATACAGAAAAGATCATTAAAATTTTGGCTACATCTAAATTCAAGTCCAAATTCGAGTCTGCAATTTAAAGCACTTCAAACCCAAGAACTGAGCCCAGAAACGAGCCCTCTGTCAGCTGGTGTTGGACCTAACCAACCAAGCTGACACCGGCACTGCTTCAAAAGAAAGAATTCCAATAAACAAAATCATGAACCAATCAAAGGACTCATATTTACAACATTGGAAAAACGAAACAAAATCCCAAAGCCGACTAAATTGCTATCTGACCCTAAACAGAGAATATGAATTGGCTGAATATCTCTACTCTGTCAGAGATTCGAAGCAGAGACAGATCCTTACCAAGTACAGGCTGAGTGACCACCGATTGGCAATAGAAACCGGCAGACATAAAAAGACATGGCTACCCAAAGAGGAGCGTGTATGTGGTCACTGCACGACAGGGGAGGTAGAAACAGAGATGCACTTTCTCCTTTACTGTGATAAATATTCCTCACCAAGAGATTCATTATTCACAGAAATGACTACATTTATTCCAAATTTTAACTTATTAAACCCAGAGGAAAAACTAAAAATACTCATGGGCGAAGGAGCAATGGCTCCTCTTGCAGCCAAATATGTATTTGCCTGCCATAGCCTGAGGGACACTGAATAATAACATCTGCATAGTAAGCAGTAACTTACTTATTATGACTGTTATTGTTATTACTGTTATTGTTATTAGTATTATTATTGTTGTTTATCATTCCAAATAGTAATGGTATGGGTGGTAATGGTAATGATAGCAGTTTAATGATAGTGGTGGTGGTAGTGGTGCATTACACCATACATTACATTCGACTATTGACTGTTACCATTTTATTGTTACTATTTTTTATATTTAATTTTGTATTATTATTTACTGCCATTCTATATTATTATTTGTCATTGTTTTAATTGTATTACAATGTATATTGTATACATTGTTGCTTTGGCAATATTGACACAATGTTTTTCATGCCAATAAAGCAGCTTGAATTTGAATTTGAATTTGAGAGACATTACTATCTACAGAGAGAGAGAGACTCGTTACTATCTACAGAGAGAGAGAGAGACATTACTATCTCCAGAGAGAGAGAGAGACACCATTTGTACATTGTTACAACACTGCATATATATAATATGACATTTGTAATGTCTTTATTGTTTTGAAACTTCTGTATGTGTAATGTTTACTGTTCATTTTTATTGTTTATTTGACTTTTGTATATTATCTACCTCACTTGCTTTGGCAATGTTAACACATGTTTCCCATGCCAATAAAGCCCCTTGAATTGAATTGAATATTTTATGTTTATTTATTTTAACTTGTGTGCTTTAACCATTTGTACATTGTTACAACACTGCATATATATAATATGACATTTGTAATGTCTTTATTGTTTTGAAACTTCTGTATGTGTAAAGTTTACTGTTCATTTTTATTGTTTATTTGACTTTTGTATATTATCTACCTCACTTGCTTTGGCAATGTTAACACATGTTTCCCATGCCAATAAAGCCCCTTGAATTGAATTGAATTGACATTACTATCTACAGAGAGAGAGAGAGACATTACTATCTACAGAGAGAGAGACATTACTATCTACAGAGAGAGAGAGAGACATTACTATCTACAGAGAGAGAGACATTACTATCTACAGAGAGAGAGAGAGACATTACTATCTACAGAGAGAGCGACATTACTATCTACAGAGAGAGAGAGAGACATTACTATCTACAGAGAGAGAGAGACATTACTATCTCCAGAGAGAGAGAGAGACATTCATTACTATCTACAGAGAGAGAGAGAGACATTACTATCTACAGAGAGAGAGACATTACTATCTACAGAGAGAGAGTGAGACATTACTATCTACAGAGAGAGAGACATTACTATCTACAGAGAGAGAGACATTACTATCTACAGAGAGAGAGAGAGACATTACTATCTACAGAGAGAGAGAGACATTACTATCTCCAGAGAGAGAGAGAGACATTCATTACTATCTACAGAGAGAGAGTGAGACATTACTATCTACAGAGAGAGAGACTCGTTACTATCTACAGAG
>NC_092090.1:23516416-23523916 GCF_045679555.1 Salvelinus alpinus
ATAGACCTGTAGGGACTGGAATCTGCTATAGATATCTTACTATAGACCTGTAGGGACTGCATTTAAGCAATAAGGCCTGAGGGGTGTGGTATATGTTCTTAAGCACAACGCAACACAGAGTGCCTATTGCTATTATAAACTGGTTACCAATGTAATTAGAGCAGTAAACATTTATGTTTTGTTATACCCATGGTATACGGTCTGATATACCATGGCTGTCAGCCAATCAGCATTCAGGGTTCGAATCACCCAGTTTATAATATACTATAGATATCTTACTTTAAGGACTGTAGGTACAGCAGGGACTGGAATCTGCTATAGATACTAAATGGACTGTAGAGACTGTAGGTACAGCAGGGACTGGAATCTGCTATAGATACTAAATGAACTGTAGAGACTGTAGGTACAGCAGGGACTGGAATCTGCTATAGATACTAAATGGACTGTAGAGACTGTAGGTACAGCTGGACTGGAATCTGCTATAGATACTAAATGGACTGTAGAGACTGTAGGTACAGCAGGGACTGGAATCTGCTATAGATACTAAATGGACTGTAGAGACTGTAGGTACAGCAGGGACTGGAATCTGCTATAGATACTAAATGGACTGTAGAGACTGTAGGTACAGCAGGGACTGGAATCTGCTATAGATACTACAAGGACTGTAGAGACTGTAGGTACAGCTGGACTATAGGGAATGTAGGGGAACATTCAACATTCCAAAGTCTATCGTCAGTACAGTACAGCTAAACCAGAAATGTCCAGCTTTTAGGCTTCTGAGGTGACAGTTACTTCTAATCCCCGGTGACGTCACTGTATGAGGCTTCAGCTATCCACCATCTTACATAAGGCTTGGAGTCTCCACCTCACCCCTGCCTCAACTCTCTGTATCTGAATAAGACTTTATCAACACTGTGTGGGAGAGAGGCAGAGCATAACAAGGGTTTTACTAGGGGAGGAGGGGACCGGTGTTGAGACAGACAGGAGACAGGAGGAAGATATCAGTGTGTGGACTCTAGGGGAGGAGGGGACCGGTGTTGAGTCAGAGACAGACAGGAGACAGGAGGAAGATATCAGTGTGTGGACTCTAGGGGAGGAGGGGACCGGTGTTGAGTCAGAGACAGACAGGAGACAGGAGGAAGATATCAGTGTGTGGACTCTAGGGGAGGAGGGGACCGGTGTTGAGTCAGAGACAGACAGGAGACAGGAGGAAGATATCAGTGTGTGGACTCTAGGGGAGGAGGGGACCGGTGTTGAGTCAGAGACAGACAGGAGACAGGAGGAAGATATCAGTGTGTGGACTCTAGGGGAGGAGGGGACCGGTGTTGAGTCAGAGACAGACAGGAGACAGGAGGAAGATATCAGTGTGTGGACTCTAGGGGAGGAGGGGACCGGTGTTGAGTCAGAGACAGACAGGAGACAGGAGGAAGATATCAGTGTGTGGACTCTAGGGGAGGAGGGGACCGGTGTTGAGTCAGAGACAGACAGGAGACAGGAGGAAGATATCAGTGTGTGGACTCTAGGGGAGGAGGGGACCGGTGTTGAGTCAGAGACAGACAGGAGACAGGAGGAAGATATCAGTGTGTGGACTCTAGGGGAGGAGGGGACCGGTGTTGAGTCAGAGACAGACAGGAGACAGGAGGAAGATATCAGTGTGTGGACTCTAGGGGAGGAGGGGACCGGTGTTGAGTCAGAGACAGACAGGAGACAGGAGGAAGATATCAGTGTGTGGACTCTAGGCTGGTATTTACATTACTATTATAAACAGACCTTTATAGAATCTGGGAGGGCTGGATACACACATCCTCTGTTACCCAGGAAAGCACTTTGTCACACACATATGCACACACACACAAGCTTCGACACACACGCGTGCACAAATTCACGCACGTACGCACGCTCACACACACACACACTCAGATACAAGCACACACATTATTGTACACACACTCACGGTGTGTTCCCTCCCCTCTCCTGCAGACCAGAATGAGTGTGAGGATGGGCTGGATGACTGTGAGAGCAGAGGGATGCGCTGTAAGAACCTGATCGGAACCTACATGTGTATCTGTAACCCTGGTTACACAAGGGCCCCTAACGGAGAGGGTTGCATAGGTAAGACACTCACACTAACACAGGTTTCATCACCAGTTCATGGCTGGTCTATGTTATGGGGTTATTCAGTTCACATATACACCAAACTTACCAAGACACCAAAGAGGAGTATGATCCCATACAATGTACACACAATGTTCCTATCATCTACTTCTAGTAGCAAACAATACATGTGATAATGGATCTGTAGTTCATGTAGGATTCTGTTGAGGTTATAACCATCACACTTCATGGTGATTTGTCCATCTGGTGAACTAATGCAATAAACTGACATTCATCTCACAATATCTGATATAGTTTTATGCAGACTACCCTGCACATCTGTTCTGGATTGAATCACTGTATCTCCACCGTGTGTGTGTGTGTGTGTGTGTGTGTGTGTGTGTGTGTGTGTGTGTGTGTGTGTGTGTGTGTGTGTGTGTGGGTGTGTGTGTGTGTGTGTGTGTGTGTGTGTGTGTGTGTGTGTGTGTGTGTGTGTGTGTGTGTGTGTGTAGATCTGAACGAGTGCTCTGCTAAGCCAGGTATCTGTGAGAACGGTCGTTGTGAGAACACGGTTGGAAGCTATCGCTGCAGGTGTGACCAAGGCTTCAGCGCCAACCCTACACAGACTGAATGTATAGGTAAATACACCCCTCTCCCTACATCTCTCTCACTCACACCCTACACAGACTGAATGTATAGGTAAATACACCCCTCTCCCTACATCTCTCTCACTCACACCCTACACAGACTGAATGTATAGGTAAATACACCCCTCTCCCTACATTTCTCTCACTCACACCCTACACAGACTGAATGTATAGGTAAATACACCACTCTCCCTACATCTCTCTCACTCACACTCTCACTCTATCTCTCACCCACTCTCACTCTCTCTCTCTCTCTCTCTCTCCCCTCTCATCTAGATAACCGCCAGGGACTGTGTTTCACGGAGGTGTTGACTACATTGTGCCAGATGCAGTCCAGTAGCAGGAACAGTGTGACTAAGTCTGAGTGTTGCTGTGACGGAGGACGAGGCTGGGGCTCTAACTGTGAGCTGTGTCCTCTACCTGGGACCACACACTACAAGAAGATGTGTCCACTGGGGCCCGGATACACAACAGACGGCAAAGGTAGAAATACTCCCTCATATCTATACACAACCCTGCACCATGGACGGTACACAATCACTAGTCCACTGAGCTAAAGCCGAGGCAATAGCTCTGTGACATCACATTGTCTTCAGGTCTCACCAAACTACCTCCACTTTATGGACGGTTGGGATCTACCTGAGGACTACTCAGGCAAATGCAGATGAGTGTGTTTATTATGATAATGGTGTAGTTGACAGGACTCTCTCCCCCAGACATTGATGAGTGTGTTTATTATGATAATGTTGTAGTTGACAGGACTCTCTCCCTCAGACATTGATGAGTGTGTTTATTATGATAATGTTGTAGTTGACAGGACTCTCTCTCCCTCAGACATTGATGAGTGTGTGTTTATTATGATAATGTTGTAGTTGACAGGACTCTCTCTCCCTCAGACATTGATGAGTGTGTGTTTATTATGATAATGTTGTAGTTGACAGGACTCTCTCTCCCTCAGACATTGATGAGTGTGTTTATTATGATAATGTTGTAGTTGACAGGACTCTCTCCCTCAGACATTGATGAGTGTGTTTATTATGATAATGTTGTAGTTGACAGGACTCTCTCCCTCAGACATTGATGAGTGTGTTTATTATGATAATGTTGTAGTTGACAGGACTCTCTCTCCCTCAGACATTGATGAGTGTGTGTTTATTATGATAATGTTGTAGTTGACAGGACTCTCTCTCCCTCAGACATTGATGAGTGTGTGTTTATTATGATAATGTTGTAGTTGACAGGACTCTCTCTCCCTCAGACATTGATGAGTGTGTTTATTATGATAATGTTGTAGTTGACAGGACTCTCTCTCCCTCAGACATTGATGAGTGTGTTTATTATGATAATGTTGTAGTTGACAGGACTCTCTCCCTCAGACATTGATGAGTGTGTTTATTATTATGATAATGTTGTAGTTGACAGGACTCTCTCCCTCAGACATTGATGAGTGTGTTTATTATTATGATAATGTTGTAGTTGACAGGACTCTCTCCCTCAGACATTGATGAGTGTGTTTATTATTATGATAATGTTGTAGTTGACAGGACTCTCTCCCTCAGACATTGATGAGTGTGTGTTTATTATGATAATGTTGTAGTTGACAGGACTCTCTCTCCCTCAGACATTGATGAGTGTGTTTATTATTATGATAATGTTGTAGTTGACAGGACTCTCTCTCCCTCAGACATTGATGAGTGTGTTTATTATGATAATGTTGTAGTTGACAGGACTCTCTCCCTCAGACATTGATGAGTGTGTTTATTATGATAATGTTGTAGTTGACAGGACTCTCTCCCTCAGACATTGATGAGTGTGTTTATTATTATGATAATGTTGTAGTTGACAGGACTCTCTCTCCCTCAGACATTGATGAGTGTGTGTTTATTATGATAATGTTGTAGTTGACAGGACTCTCTCTCCCTCAGACATTGATGAGTGTGTTTATTATTATGATAATGTTGTAGTTGACAGGACTCTCTCTCCCTCAGACATTGATGAGTGTGTTTATTATGATAATGTTGTAGTTGACAGGACTCTCTCTCCCTCAGACATTGATGAGTGTGTTTATTATGATAATGTTGTAGTTGACAGGACTCTCTCTCCCTCAGACATTGATGAGTGTGTTTATTATTATGATAATGTTGTAGTTGACAGGACTCTCTCTCCCTCAGACATAGATGAGTGTGTTTATTATGATAATGTTGTAGTTGACAGGACTCTCTCTCCCTCAGACATTGATGAGTGTGTTTATTATGATAATGTTGTAGTTGACAGGACTCTCTCCCTCAGACATTGATGAGTGTGTTTATTATGATAATGTTGTAGTTGACAGGACTCTCTCCCTCAGACATTGATGAGTGTGTTTATTATGATAATGTTGTAGTTGACAGGACTCTCTCTCCCTCAGACATTGATGAGTGTGTTTATTATTATGATAATGTTGTAGTTGACAGGACTCTCTCCCTCAGACATTGATGAGTGTGTTTATTATGATAATGTTGTAGTTGACAGGACTCTCTCTCCCTCAGACATTGATGAGTGTGTTTATTATGATAATGTTGTAGTTGACAGGACTCTCTCTCCCTCAGACATTGATGAGTGTGTGTTTATTATGATAATGTTGTAGTTGACAGGACTCTCTCCCTCAGACATTGATGAGTGTGTTTATTATTATGATAATGTTGTAGTTGACAGGACTCTCTCTCCCTCAGACATTGATGAGTGTGTTTATTATGATAATGTTGTAGTTGACAGGACTCTCTCTCCCTCAGACATTGATGAGTGTGTGTTTATTATGATAATGTTGTAGTTGACAGGACTCTCTCTCCCTCAGACATTGATGAGTGTGTGTTTATTATGATAATGTTGTAGTTGACAGGACTCTCTCTCCCTCAGACATTGATGAGTGTGTGTTTATTATGATAATGTTGTAGTTGACAGGACTCTCTCTCCCTCAGACATTGATGAGTGTGTGTTTATTATGATAATGTTGTAGTTGACAGGACTCTCTCTCCCTCAGACATTGATGAGTGTCGTGTGATGGGGAACCTGTGTGTGAACGGACAGTGTGTCAACAGCCTGGGCTCCTATAGCTGTGTGTGTAAAACTGGATACACCACAGATATCACTGGCACCCTGTGTGTGGGTAAGACTACGACACTAACACTGTCTAAGGTTCAGTCCCAAATCACACTCTATTTCCTACTTAGTGCACTACCTTTGACCAGGCTTTCTCCTCCCTCTCTCCTGTGTAGATATGGATGAGTGTACCTTCTCTCTCTCCTGTGTAGATATGGATGAGTGTACCTTCTCTCTCTCCTGTGTAGATATGGATGAGTGTACCTTGTCTCTCCTGTGTAGATATGGATGAGTGTACCTTGTCTCTCCTGTGTAGATATGGATGAGTGTACCTTCTCTCCTTCCTGTGTAGATATGGATGAGTGTACTTTCTCTCTATCCTGTGTAGATATGGATGAGTGTACCTTCTCTCTCTCCTGTGTAGATATGGATGAGTGTACCTTCTCTCTCTCCTGTGTAGATATGGATGAGTGTACCTTCTCTCTCCTGTGTAGATATGGATGAGTGTACCTTCTCTCTCTCCTGTGTAGATATGGATGAGTGTACCTTCTCTCTCTCCTGTGTAGATATGGATGAGTGTACCTTCTCTCTCTCCTGTGTAGATATGGATGAGTGTAACTTGTCTCTCCTGTGTAGATATGGATGAGTGTACCTTCTCTCTCTCCTGTGTAGATATGGATGAGTGTACCTTCTCTCTCCTGTGTAGATATGGATGAGTGTACCTTGTCTCTCCTGTGTAGATATGGATGAGTGTACCTTGTCTCTCCTGTGTAGATATGGATGAGTGTAACTTGTCTCTCCTGTGTAGATATGGATGAGTGTAACTTGTCTCTCCTGTGTAGATATGGATGAGTGTACCTTGTCTCTCCTGTGTAGATATGGATGAGTGTACCTTGTCTCTCCTGTGTAGATATGGATGAGTGTACCTTGTCTCTCCTGTGTAGATATGGATGAGTGTAACTTGTCTCTCCTGTGTAGATATGGATGAGTGTACCTTGTCTCTCTCCTGTGTAGATATGGATGAGTGTACCTTGTCTCTCCTGTGTAGATATGGATGAGTGTAACTTGTCTCTCCTGTGTAGATATGGATGAGTGTACCTTGTCTCTCCTGTGTAGATATGGATGAGTGTAACTTGTCTCTCCTGTGTAGATATGGATGAGTGTAACTTGTCTCTCCTGTGTAGATATGGATGAGTGTACCTTGTCTCTCCTGTGTAGATATGGATGAGTGTACCTTGTCTCTCCTGTGTAGATATGGATGAGTGTACCTTGTCTCTCTCCTGTGTAGATATGGATGAGTGTACCTTGCTCTCTCCTGTGTAGATATGGATGAGTGTAACTTGTCTCTCCTGTGTAGATATGGATGAGTGTACCTTGTCTCTCCTGTGTAGATATGGATGAGTGTACCTTGTCTCTCCTGTGTAGATATGGATGAGTGTACCTTGTCTCTCCTGTGTAGATATGGATGAGTGTACCTTGTCTCTCCTGTGTAGATATGGATGAGTGTACCTTGTCTCTCCTGTGTAGATATGGATGAGTGTACCTTGTCTCTCCTGTGTAGATATGGATGAGTGTACCTTGTCTCTCCTGTGTAGATATGGATGAGTGTACCTTGTCTCTCCTGTGTAGATATGGATGAGTGTACCTTGTCTCTCCTGTGTAGATATGGATGAGTGTAACT
>NC_092090.1:23526416-23542157 GCF_045679555.1 Salvelinus alpinus
CCCCCCCTCTCAATTCAATTCAATTCAAGGGGCTTTATTGGCATGGGAAACATGTGTTAACATTGCCAAAGCAAGTGAGGTAATAATAATATACAAAAGTGAAATAAACAATAAGAATTAACAGTAAACATTACACATACTGAAGTCTCTCTCTCTCTCTCTCTCTCTCTCTCTCTCTCTCTCTCCCCCTCCTCTCAGATCTGGATGAGTGTCAGAGCAAACAGCACAACTGTCAGTTCCTGTGTGTGAACACCATCGGAGGATTCACCTGCAAATGTCCTCCAGGCTTCACCCAGCACCATACTGCCTGCATAGGTAACACACACAAACTCCCCCCTCCTCCACTCGACTAGGCTTTACAAACATAACCAAATGTAGCCACTTATCTTCCATCTCTCCCCATAAAAAGTCTCTTTAATGTTCTCCGTCTGCTATCACACATCAGATTGTGCTCAACTGAACTGTCGCCATGACAACTTAACAATGACTTGTTGTGGAATTTTGCAGTCTGTTGCCATGGTTACAACAGGGGTTTTCCATTCCGCACTTCAGCTCCCATGACTTTGCGGCTAGACAGCCTCCCTCCGTCCATTGGTCAGTCAGACAGTCAGTCCGTTCATCAGTCAGCCAGTTAGTCAGTCAGTCAGACCATCAGTCAGTCAGACCGTCAATCAGCCAGTCAGTCAGTCAGACCATCAGCCAGTCAGTCTGTGGTGAATTCGTTTTACCTAGCACGAGTAACAAGGTGGGTGAAGGTTGCATATTTGAGACCATTCCATTGGTCCTGCACTGGCCAAGGTCAAACAGATGCACCCAGTCAGTCAGTCAGTAAATCAGTCAGTAAGTCACTCAGACAGTCTGTTGTTGACCAATGGTCTTTCTCTCTCTACCTCTCGCTCACCCCCGCTCACCCCCACTCCCCCTCTCTCCTCCTCTCTCCCCCCTCTCTCCTTCCAGATAGTAATGTCTCTCTCTCTCTGTAGATAGTAATGTCTCTCTCTCTCTCTGTAGATAGCAATGAGTCTATCTCTCTCTCTCTCTCTGTAGATAGTAATGTCTCTCTCTCTGTAGATAGTAATGAGTCTCTCTCTCTCTCTGTAGATAGTAATGAGTCTCTCTCTCTCTGTAGATAGTAATGAGTCTCTCTCTCTCTGTAGATAGTAATGTCTCTCTCTCTGTAGATAGTAATGTCTCTCTCTCTGTAGATAGTAACGAGTCTCTCTCTCTCTGTAGATAGTAATGAGTGACTCTCTCTGTAGATAGTAATGAGTGACTCTCTCTCTGTAGATAGTAACGAGTCTCTCTCTCTCTGTAGATAGTAACGAGTCTCTCTCTCTCTGTAGATAGTAACGAGTCTCTCTCTCTCTGTAGATAGTAATGAATGTCTCTCTCTCTGTAGATAGTAATGAGTGACTCTCTCTCTGGAGATAGTAACGAGTCTCTCTCTCTCTGTAGATAGTAATGTCTCTCTCTCTCTCTGTAGATAGTAATGAGTGTATCTCTCTCTCTCTCTGTAGATAGTAATGAGTGACTCTCTCTCTGGAGATAGTAACGAGTCTCTCTCTCTCTGTAGATAGTAATGTCTCTCTCTCTCTCTGTGTAGATAGTAATGTCTCTCTCTCTCTGGAGATAGTAACGAGTCTCTCTCTCTGTGTAGATAGTAATGTCTCTCTCTGTAGATAGTAATGAGTGTATCTCTCTCCGTAGATAGTAATGAGTGTATCTCTCTCTCTCTCTGTAGATAGTAATGAGTGACTCTCTCTCTGTAGATAGTAATGTCTCTCTCTCTGTAGATAGTAATGAGTGTATCTCTCTCCGTAGATAGTAATGAGTGTATCTCTCTCTCTCTCTGTAGATAGTAATGAGTGACTCTCTCTCTGTAGATAGTAATGTCTCTCTCTCTCTCTCTCTGGAGATAGTAACGAGTCTCTCTCTCTGTAGATAGTAATGTCTCTCTCTCTCTCTGTAGATAGTAATGAATGTCTCTCTCTCTCTCTGGAGATAGTAATGTCTCTCTCTCTCTGTAGATAGTAATGTCTCTCTCTCTCTCTGTAGATAGTAATGTCTCTCTCTCTGTAGATAGTAATGTCTCTCTTTCTCTGTAGATAGTAATGTCTCTCTCTCTCTCTGTAGATAGTAATGTCTCTCTCTCTGTAGATAGTAATGTCTCTCTCTCTCTCTGTAGATAGTAATGAATGTCTCTCTCTCTCTCTGGAGATAGTAATGTCTCTCTCTCTCTGTAGATAGTAATGTCTCTCTCTCTCTCTGTAGATAGTAATGTCTCTCTCTCTGTAGATAGTAATGTCTCTCTCTCTCTCTGTAGATAGTAATGTCTCTCTCTCTGTAGATAGTAATGTCTCTCTCTCTCTCTGTAGATAGTAATGTCTCTCTCTCTGTAGATAGTAATGTCTCTCTCTCTCTCTGTAGATAGTAATGTCTCTCTCTCTCTCTGGAGATAGTAATGTCTCTCTCTCTCTCTGTAGATAGTAACGAGTCTCTCTCTCTCTCTGTAGATAGTAATGTCTCTCTCTCTCTGTAGATAGTAATGTCTCTCTCTCTCTCTGTAGATAGTAATGTCTCTCTCGCTCTCTGGAGATAGTAATGTCTCTCTCTCTCTCTGTAGATAATAACGAGTCTCTCTCTCTCTGTAGATAGTAATGTCTCTCTCTCTGGAGATAGTAATGTCTCTCTCTCTCTCTGTAGATAGTAACGAGTCTCTCTCTCTCTGTAGATAGTAATGTCTCTCTCTCTCTGTAGATAGTAATGTCTCTCTCTCTCTGTAGATAGTAATGTCTCTCTCTCTCTCTGTAGATAGTAATGTCTCTCTCTCTCTGTAGATAGTAATGTCTCTCTCTCTCTCTGTAGATAGTAACGAGTCTCTCTCTCTCTGTAGATAGTAATGTCTCTCTCTCTCTCTGTAGATAGTAATGTCTCTTTCTCTCTGTAGATAGTAATGTCTCTCTCTCTCTGTAGATAGTAATGTCTCTCTCTCTCTCTGTAGATAGTAATGTCTCTCTCTCTCTGTAGATAGTAATGTCTCTCTCTCTCTGTAGATAGTAATGTCTCTCTCTCTCTCTGTAGATAGTAATGTCTCTCTCTCTCTGTAGATAGTAATG
Source organism: Salvelinus alpinus (assembly GCF_045679555.1). Lineage (NCBI taxonomy): Eukaryota > Metazoa > Chordata > Actinopteri > Salmoniformes > Salmonidae > Salvelinus > Salvelinus alpinus. The sequence continues at coordinate 23,529,533 of NC_092090.1, forward strand.
AATGTCTCTCTCGCTCTCTGTAGATAGTAACGAGTCTCTCTCTCTCTGTAGATAGTAATGTCTCTCTCTCTCTGTAGATAGTAATGTCTCTCTCTCTCTGTAGATAGTAATGTCTCTCTCTCTCTCTGTAGATAGTAACGAGTCTCTCTCTCTCTGTAGATAGTAATGTCTCTCTCTCTCTCTGTAGATAGTAATGAGTGACTCTCTCTCTGTAGATAGTAATGTCTCTCTCTCTCTGTAGATAGTAATGTCTCTCTCTCTGTAGATAGTAATGAATGTCTCTCTCTCTCTGTAGATAGTAATGTCTCTCTCTCTGTAGATAGTAATGTCTCTCTCTCTCTCTGTAGATAGTCATGTCTCTCTCTCTGTAGATAGTAATGTCTCTCTCTCTCTCTGTAGATAGTAATGTGTGTCTCTCTCTGTAGATAGTAATGTCTCTCTCTCTCTCTGTAGATAGTAATGTCTCTCTCTCTCTGTAGATAGTAATGTCTCTCTCTCTCTCTGTAGATAGTAATGTCTCTATCTCTGTAGATAGTAATGTCTCTCTCTCTCTCTGTAGATAGTAATGTCTCTCTCTCTCTCTGTAGATAGTAATGTGTCTCTCTCTCTGTAGATAGTAATGTCTCTCTCTCTCTCTGTAGATAGTAATGTCTCTCTCTCTCTCTGTAGATAGTAATGTCTCTCTCTCTCTCTGTAGATAGTAATGTCTCTCTCTCTCTCTGGAGATAGTAATGTCTCTCTCTCTCTCTGTAGATAGTAACGAGTCTCTCTCTCTCTGTAGATAGTAATGTCTCTCTCTCTCTGTAGATAGTAATGTCTCTCTCTCTCTGTAGATAGTAATGTCTCTCTCTCTCTCTGTAGATAGTAATGTCTCTCTCTCTCTCTGTAGATAGTAATGTCTCTCTCTCTCTCTGTAGATAGTAACGAGTCTCTCTCTCTCTGTAGATAGTAATGTCTCTCTCTCTCTCTGTAGATAGTAATGAATGTCTCTCTCTCTCTCTGGAGATAGTAATGTCTCTCTCTCTCTGTAGATAGTAATGTCTCTCTCTCTGTAGATAGTAATGTCTCTCTCTGTAGATAGTAATGTCTCTCTCTCTGTAGATAGTAATGTCTCTCTCTCTCTCTGTAGATAGTAATGTCTCTCTCTCTCTCTGTAGATAGTAATGATGCTCTCTCTCTCTGGAGATAGTAATGTCTCTCTCTCTGTAGATAGTAATGTCTCTCTCTCTCTCAGATAGTAATGTCTCTCTCTGTAGATAGTAATGTCTCTCTCTCTCTGTAGATAGTAATGTCTCTCTCTGTAGATAGTAATGTCTCTCTCTCTCTGTAGATAGTAATGTCTCTCTCTCTCTGTAGATAGTAATGTCTCTCTCTCTCTCTCTGGAGATAGTAATGTCTCTCTCTCTCTCTGTAGATAGTAATGTCTCTCTCTCTCTGTAGATAGTAATGTCTCTCTCTCTCTCTGTAGATAGTAATGTCTCTCTCTCTCTGTAGATAGTAATGTCTCTCTCTCTCTGTAGATAGTAATGTCTCTCTCTCTCTCTGTAGATAGTAATGTCTCTCTCTCTCTGTAGATAGTAATGTCTCTCTCTCTCTCTCTGTAGATAGTAATGTCTCTCTCTCTGTAGATAGTAATGTCTCTCTCTCTCTCTGTAGATAGTAATGTCTCTCTCTCTGTAGATAGTAATGTCTCTCTCTCTCTCTGTAGATAGTAATGTCTCTCTCTCTCTCTCTCTGGAGATAGTAATGTCTCTCTCTCTCTCTGTAGATAGTAACGAGTCTCTCTCTCTCTGTAGATAGTAATGTCTCTCTCTCTCTGTAGATAGTAATGTCTCTCTCTCTCTCTGTAGATAGTAATGTCTCTCTCGCTCTCTGGAGATAGTAATGTCTCTCTCTCTCTCTGTAGATAATAACGAGTCTCTCTCTCTCTGTAGATAGTAATGTCTCTCTCTCTGGAGATAGTAATGTCTCTCTCTCTCTCTGTAGATAGTAACGAGTCTCTTTCTCTCTGTAGATAGTAATGTCTCTCTCTCTCTGTAGATAGTAATGTCTCTCTCTCTCTCTGTAGATAGTAACGAGTCTCTCTCTCTCTGTAGATAGTAATGTCTCTCTCTCTCTCTGTAGATAGTAATGAGTGACTCTCTCTCTGTAGATAGTAATGTCTCTCTCTCTCTCTGTAGATAGTAATGTCTCTCTCTCTGTAGATAGTAATGAATGTCTCTCTCTCTCTGTAGATAGTAATGTCTCTCTCTCTGTAGATAGTAATGTCTCTCTCTCTCTCTGTAGATAGTAATGTCTCTCTCTCTGTAGATAGTAATGTCTCTCTCTCTCTCTGTAGATAGTAATGTGTGTCTCTCTCTGTAGATAGTAATGTCTCTCTCTCTCTCTGTAGATAGTAATGTCTCTCTCTCTCTGTAGATAGTAATGTCTCTCTCTCTCTCTGTAGATAGTAATGTCTCTCTCTCTCTGTAGATAGTAATGTCTCTCTCTCTCTCTGTAGATAGTAATGTCTCTCTCTCTCTCTGTAGATAGTAATGTGTCTCTCTCTCTGTAGATAGTAATGTCTCTCTCTCTCTCTGTAGATAGTAATGTCTCTCTCTCTCTCTGTAGATAGTAATGTCTCTCTCTCTCTCTGTAGATAGTAATGTCTCTCTCTCTCTCTGGAGATAGTAATGTCTCTCTCTCTCTCTGTAGATAGTAACGAGTCTCTCTCTCTCTGTAGATAGTAATGTCTCTCTCTCTCTGTAGATAGTAATGTCTCTCTCTCTCTGTAGATAGTAATGTCTCTCTCTCTCTCTGTAGATAGTAATGTCTCTCTCTCTCTGTAGATAGTAATGTCTCTCTCTCTCTCTGTAGATAGTAACGAGTCTCTCTCTCTCTGTAGATAGTAATGTCTCTCTCTCTCTCTGTAGATAGTAATGAATGTCTCTCTCTCTCTCTGGAGATAGTAATGTCTCTCTCTCTCTGTAGATAGTAATGTCTCTCTCTCTCTCTGTAGATAGTAATGTCTCTCTCTCTCTGTAGATAGTAATGTCTCTCTCTCTCTCTGTAGATAGTAATGTCTCTCTCTCTGTAGATAGTAATGTCTCTCTCTCTCTCTGTAGATAGTAATGAATGTCTCTCTCTCTCTCTGGAGATAGTAATGTCTCTCTCTCTCTGTAGATAGTAATGTCTCTCTCTCTCTCTGTAGATAGTAATGTCTCTCTCTCTGTAGATAGTAATGTCTCTCTCTCTGTAGATAGTAATGTCTCTCTCTCTCTCTGTAGATAGTAATGTCTCTCTCTCTCTCTGTAGATAGTAATGTCTCTCTCTCTGTAGATAGTAATGTCTCTCTCTCTCTCTGTAGATAGTAATGTCTCTCTCTCTCTCTGGAGATAGTAATGTCTCTCTCTCTCTCTGTAGATAGTAACGAGTCTCTCTCTCTCTGTAGATAGTAATGTCTCTCTCTCTCTGTAGATAGTAATGTCTCTCTCTCTCTCTGTAGATAGTAATGTCTCTCTCTCTCTCTGTAGATAGTAATGTCTCTCTCGCTCTCTGGAGATAGTAATGTCTCTCTCTCTCTCTGTAGATAATAACGAGTCTCTCTCTCTCTGTAGATAGTAATGTCTCTCTCTCTGGAGATAGTAATGTCTCTCTCTCTCTCTGTAGATAGTAACGAGTCTCTCTCTCTCTGTAGATAGTAATGTCTCTCTCTCTCTGTAGATAGTAATGTCTCTCTCTCTGTAGATAGTAATGTCTCTCTCTCTCTCTGTAGATAGTAATGTCTCTCTCTCTCTGTAGATAGTAATGTCTCTCTCTCTCTCTGTAGATAGTAACGAGTCTCTCTCTCTCTGTAGATAGTAATGTATCTCTCTCTCTGTAGATAGTAATGTCTCTCTCTCTCTGTAGATAGTAATGTCTCTCTCTCTCTCTGTAGATAGTAATGTCTCTCTCTCTCTGTAGATAGTAATGTCTCTCTCTCTCTCTGTAGATAGTAACGAGTCTCTCTCTCTGTAGATAGTAATGTCTCACTCTCTCTCTGTAGATAGTAATGAATGTCTCTCTCTCTCTCTGGAGATAGTAATGTCTCTCTCTCTCTGTAGATAGTAATGTCTCTCTCTCTCTCTGTAGATAGTAATGTCTCTCTCTCTGTAGATAGTAATGTCTCTCTCTCTGTAGATAGTAATGTCTCTCTCTCTCTCTGTAGATAGTAATGTCTCTCTCTCTGTAGATAGTAATGTCTCTCTCTCTCTCTGTAGATAGTAATGAATGTCTCTCTCTCTCTCTGGAGATAGTAATGTCTCTCTCTCTCTGTAGATAGTAATGTCTCTCTCTCTCTCTGTAGATAGTAATGTCGCTCTCTCTGTAGATAGTAATGTCTCTCTCTCTCTCTGTAGATAGTAATGTCTCTCTCTCTGTAGATAGTAATGTCTCTCTCTCTCTCTGTAGATAGTAATGTCTCTCTCTCTCTGTAGATAGTAATGTCTCTCTCTCTCTCTGTAGATAGTAATGTCAATTCAATTCAATTCAATTCAATTCAATTCAAGGGGCTTTATTGGCATGGGAAACATGTGTTAACATTGCCAAAGCAAGTGAGGTAGATAATATACAAAAGTCAAATAAACAATAAAAATGAACAGTAAACTTTACACATACAGAAGTTTCAAAACAATAAAGACATTACAAATGTCATATTATATATATGCAGTGTTGTAACAATGTACAAATGGTTAAAGCACACAAGTTAAAATAAATAAACATAAAATATTCAATTCAATTCAAGGGGCTTTATTGGCATGGGAAACATGTGTTAACATTGCCAAAGCAAGTGAGGTAGATAATATACAAAAGTCAAATAAACAATAAAAATGAACAGTAAACATTACACATACAGAAGTTTCAAAACAATAAAGACATTACAAATGTCATATTATATATATGCAGTGTTGTAACAATGTACAAATGGTGCTCTCTCTCTCTCTGGAGATAGTAATGTCTTCTCTCTCTCTGTAGATAGTAACGAGTCTCTCTCTCTGTAGATAGTAATGTCTCTCAAATTCAAATTCAAATTCAAGCTGCTTTATTGGCATGAAAAACATTGTGTCAATATTGCCAAAGCAACAATGTATACAATATACATTGTAATACAATTAAAACAATGACAAATAATAATATAGAATGGCAGTAAATAATAATACAAAATTAAATATAAAAAATAGTAACAATAAAATGGTAACAGTCAATAGTCGAATGTAATGTATGGTGTAATGCACCACTACCACCACCACTATCATTAAACTGCTATCATTACCATTACCACCCATACCATTACTATTTGGAATGATAAACAACAATAATAATACTAATAACAATAACAGTAATAACAATAACAGTCATAATAAGTAAGTTACTGCTTACTATGCAGATGTTATTATTCAGTGTCCCTCAGGCTATGGCAGGCAAATACATATTTGGCTGCAAGAGGAGCCATTGCTCCTTCGCCCATGAGTATTTTTAGTTTTTCCTCTGGGTTTAATAAGTTAAAATTTGGAATAAATGTAGTCATTTCTGTGAATAATGAATCTCTTGGTGAGGAATATTTATCACAGTAAAGGAGAAAGTGCATCTCTGTTTCTACCTCCCCTGTCGTGCAGTGACCACATACACGCTCCTCTTTGGGTAGCCATGTCTTTTTATGTCTGCCGGTTTCTATTGCCAATCGGTGGTCACTCAGCCTGTACTTGGTAAGGATCTGTCTCTGCTTCGAATCTCTGACAGAGTAGAGATATTCAGCCAATTCATATTCTCTGTTTAGGGTCAGATAGCAATTTAGTCGGCTTTGGGATTTTGTTTCGTTTTTCCAATGTTGTAAATATGAGTCCTTTGATTGGTTCATGATTTTGTTTATTGGAATTCTTTCTTTTGAAGCAGTGCCGGTGTCAGCTTGGTTGGTTAGGTCCAACACCAGCTGACAGAGGGCTCGTTTCTGGGCTCAGTTCTTGGGTTTGAAGTGCTTTAAATTGCAGACTCGAATTTGGACTTGAATTTAGATGTAGCCAAAATTTTAATGATCTTTTCTGTATTTTCATTATTACTGGAAAGCGGCCCAATTCTGCCCTACATGCATTAGTTGGTGTATTTCTCTGGACTTGTAGGATTTTCCGACAGAATTCTGCATGTAGGGTTTCAATTGGATGTTTGTCCCACATTTTAAAGTCCAGTTTATTGAGTGGCCCCCAAACCTCACTTCCGTAAAGAGCTATTGGTAGGATTACACTGTCAAATATTTTGGTCCAAATTCTAATTGGGATGTTGATTTTGAATAATTTCATTTTTATTGCATACAATGCTCTGCGGGCTTTTTCTTTGAGTGCATTCACTGCCATATTAAAGTTTCCCGATGCAGATATGGTCAGACCAAGGTAGGTGTAATTTTTTGTGTGTTCAATTATGGTGTTGTTCAGGGTGAATTTATATTTGTGTTTCTGACATCTGTTTTGTTTTTGGAAAATCATGATTTTAGTTTTTGGGAAATTTACTGCCAGGGCCCAATTATGGCAATATTGCTCTAGAATATTAATGTTCTGTTGAAGACCTTCTTTGGTTGGTGATAGAAGTACCAAGTCATCAGCATATAGCAGGTATTTCACCTCTGTGTCAAATAGTGTGAGTCCTGGGGCTGGAGAATGGTCCAACTGTCACGATCGTGTGGAGGAGAGACGGACCAAAACGCAGCATGAGGAAAATAAGCCATCTTCTTTTAATTAAACGAACGAAGATGAACATGAAACGAAAACACTATTACAAACAAACAAAACAACAAATGATCGTGAAGCTGAATAACGCAAGTGCCCAGACAAGCAACAAACGTTAAACAAGACAACTACCCACAAAAGCCTACTGCCTATGGCTACCTTAAATATGGCTCCCAATCAGAGACAAATGAATGACAGCTGTCTCTGATTGAGACCCAATCTAGGCAGCCATAGACATAACTAGACAACCTAACAATACTCTATCCCATACACATACAACACCCATAGACTAACCAAAACACACACAACATACAATGCCCACCCCAACTCACGCCCTGACCAACTAAACATAATCAAAATAACATAAAAATAGGTCAGGAACGTGACATAACCCCCCCCTCAAGGTGCGTACTCCGAACGCACCACCAAAAGTCTAGGGGAGGGTCTGGGTGGGCATCTGTCCACGGTGGTGGCTCCGGCTCTGGACGCTGTCCCCACACCACCATAGTCACTCCCCGCTTCCGTATCCCCCCCCCAATGACCACCCTCCAACTAAACCCACCTAACTGAAGGGGCAGCATCGGGATAAGGGGCAGCACCGGGATAAGGGGCAACACCGGGATGAGGGACGACAGCTCCGGGCTGAGGGACGGCAGCTCCGGGCTGAGGGACGGCAGCTCCGGGCTGAGGGACGGCAGCTCCGGGCTGAGGGACGGCAGCTCCGGACTGGCTGGCGGATCCTGGCTGGCTGGCTCTGGCTGGTCATGGCTGGCTGACGGCTCTGGCTGGTCATGGCTGGCTGACGGCTCTGGCTGGTCATGGCTGGCTGACGGCTCTGGCTGGTCATGGCTGGCTGAAGGCTCTGGCTGATCCGGTCTGGCGGAAGGCTCTGGCTGATCCGGTCTGGCGGAAGGCTCTGGCTGATCCGGTCTGGCGGAAGGCTCTGGCTGATCCGGTCTGGCGGAAGGCTCTGGCTGATCCGGTCTGGCGGAAGGCTCTGGCTGATCCGGTCTGGCGGAAGGCTCTGGCTGATCCGGTCTGGCGGAAGGCTCTGGCTGATCCGGTCTGGCGGAAGGCTCTGGCTGATCCGGTCTGGCGGACGGCTCTAGCGGCTCCTGTCTGGCGGACGGCTCTAGCGGCTCCTGTCTGGCGGACGGCTCTGTAGGCTCATGGCAGACGGGCGGCTTTGCAGGCTCATGGCAGACGGGCGGCTTTGCAGGCTCATGGCAGACGGACAGTTCAGACGGCGTATGGCAGACGGGCAGTTCAGACGCCGCTGGGCAGACGGGCAGTTCAGGCGCCGCTGGGCAGACGGGCAGTTCAGGCGCCGCTGGGCAGACGGGCAGTTCAGGCGCCGCTGGGCAGACGGCAGACTCTGGCCGGCTGAGACGCACTGTAGGCCTGGTGCGTGGTACCGGAACTGGAGGTACCGGGCTAAGGACACGCACCTCAGGGCGAGTGCGGGGAGAAGGAACAGTGCGTCCAGGGCTCTGGAGACGCACAGGAGGCTTGGTGCGTGGTGCCGGAACTGGAGGCACTGGGCTGGAGACACGCACCATAGGGAGAGTGCGTGGAAGAGGAACAGGGCTCTGGAGATGCACTGGAAGCCTGGTGCGTGGTGTAGGCACTGGTGGTACTGGACTGGGGTGGGAAGGTGGCGCCGGATATACCGGACCGTGAAGGAGGACACGTGCTCTTGAGCACCGAGCCTCCCCAACCTTACCAGGTTGAATGGTCCCCGTAGCCCTGCCAGTGCGGCGAGGTGGAATAGCCCGCACTGGGCTATGCAGGCGAACCGGGGACACCACCTGTAAGGCTGGTGCCATGTACACCGGCCCGAGGAGACGTACTGGAGGCCAGATACGTTGGGCCGGCTTCATGGCATCCGGCTCGATGCCCAACCTAGCCCTCCCAGTGCGGCAAGGTGGAATAGCCCGCACTGGGCTAAGCACGCGTACTGGGGACACCGTGCGCTTTACCGCATAACACGGTGTCTGACCAGTACGACGCCCTCTTACTCCACGGTAAGCCCGGGGAGTTGGCTCAGGTATCCAACCCGGCTTCGCCACACTCCCCTTTAGCCCCCCCCCAAGAAATTTTTGGGTGAGCCTCTCGGGCTTCCAGCCTCTCTTACGTGCTGCCTCCTCATACCAGCGCTCCTGGGCTGTGGCTGCCTTCTTCTCCTCCCTCAAGCGGCGATTCACACCAACCTTAGCCCAGGGTCCTTCTCCATTGAAATTTTGCTCCCAACTCCATTCCTCTTCTCTCCATTGCTTTAGTTCCTTCCCTCCTTCCTCAATCCGCTTGGTCCTGTTGTGGTAGGTAGTTCTGTCACGATCGTGTGGAGGAGAGACGGACCAAAACGCAGCATGAGGAAAATAAGCCATCTTCTTTTAATTAAACGAACGAAGATGAACATGAAACGAAAACACTATTACAAACAAACAAAACAACAAATGATCGTGAAGCTGAATAACGCAAGTGCCCAGACAAGCAACAAACGTTAAACAAGACAACTACCCACAAAAGCCTACTGCCTATGGCTACCTTAAATATGGCTCCCAATCAGAGACAAATGAATGACAGCTGTCTCTGATTGAGACCCAATCTAGGCAGCCATAGACATAACTAGACAACCTAACAATACTCTATCCCATACACATACAACACCCATAGACTAACCAAAACACACACAACATACAATGCCCACCCCAACTCACGCCCTGACCAACTAAACATAATCAAAATAACATAAAAATAGGTCAGGAACGTGACACCAACATGTCTGCTAATTCATTGATATAAATGTTGAAAAGATTTGGACTCAAACTACAGCCTTGTCTCACACCTCGACATTGTGAAAAGAATTCTGTTCTTTGGTTTTTGATTTTTATTGCACACTTGTTTTCTGTGTACATACATTTTATTAAGTCATACACCTTACCACCAAGCCCACTTTGTAGAATTTTGTAGAATAGCCCTTCGTGCCAAATAGAATCAAATGCTTTTTTAAAGTCAATAAAGCAAGCAAAGATTTTGCTCTCTTTTCTTTGGTGGACGTGTTTATTAATTAGTGTGTGTAAGGTGTATATATGGTCAGTAGTGCGATGGTTAGGGAGAAAGCCAATTTGACATTTAGTTATTACATTTTTTTCTTGAAGAAAGGTTTGGATTCTTGAATTCAAAATGCTACAGAAAACCTTTCCCAAGTTACTGTTTACACAAATTCCCCTGTAATTATTGGGGTCTGATTTGTCTCCACTTTTGTGGATAGGGGAGATGAGCCCCTGGTTCCAGACATCAGGGAAGCAGCCAGAAGTTAAAACCATGTTGAACAATTTAAGCACAGCATTTTGCAACTCAGGTGTGCTGTTTTTCAGCATTTCATTTCTGATGTTGTCTAGACCACAAGCCTTCTTTGATTTAATAGATTTGAGCTTTTCATTTAGTTCTTGTTGGGTTATTGGGTAATCTAATGGATTTTGGTTATTTTTAATGACTGATTCAAGGATTTTCAATTTTTCTTTAATTTCTAATTGGTTCTGTTTTAAGTCTTTTTGTGGGATGTTTTTGTATAGATTATCAAAATAAGTTTTCCAAATTCCTACATCTTGTATGGCTAATTCTTGTGGCTTTGTTGTGCTTAAATTGTTCCACATGTCCCAGAACTGATTTTGGTCAATTGCGTTTTCAATTTCATCAAGTGTCTTGTTGGTATAATTCAGTTTCTTGCGTTTCAGTGTATGTTTATACTGTTTCAGAGTTTCAAAGTATTCATATCGTAGCTCTGGGTTGTTTTGCTGCTTATGTTTTTTGTTTGACATTTGTCTTAGGTGTTTTCTAATTGTTTTACATTCATTATCAAACCATTTGTCAGAAACATTTTGTTTTTTGTTTCTGATGTTGCATTTCTTTGGTTTTCTCAAATTTGCTTTCGATGCTGCTTTTTGGAATATGCAGTTGATGTTTAGAGTAGCCGAATTGACACCATCTTTATTGTTTTGGTATTGTGAGTTATTGAAAAACTGTATAGAGTTCATCATTTCTTTTGAGTTCAATGTTTCAATGAATCTCTCTGCACTGTTTGGAGCCCATCTGTATGATTGGTTTATGTTGAAGAGTTTATTGGGCAGTTTTTTTGAATGAATATTGCCGGTTAATTTCTTCAAAAACATGTTGATCTGACTGTGATCTGACAATGGTGTCTGTGGTCTGACAGTGAATGCACTAATGGAGGAGGGGTCAATGTCCGTGATGGCATAATCGACTACACTTGTCCCAAGAGCTGAGCAGTAAGTAAACTGACCTAAAGAGTCCCCTCTGATTCTACCATTAAGCATGTACAGGCCTAAGGCTCGACAGAGATGCACTAACTCCTTCCCATTTTTGTTCAGTATTTGGTCAGGACTGTTTCTATTATTTATAATAGGGCTGCTGTACAAGGAGGGGTGACCAAATATGTGGTGGTTACCTCCCGCATCAGTGTAGTCAGGCTCAGAACCTGTTCTTGCATTGAAATCTCCACAAAGAAGCACTTTACCCTCTGCCTGAAATGTAATGATTTCTGTATGGAGATTGTCAAAAAACTGATCATCATAATATGGTGAATCTGAAGGAGGAGCATAAACTGCACATATGTACACATCATTGTCACAATAGATTGTACCTTTGTTAAGTTTTAGCCAAATGTGACTGGTACCTTTTTTCATTTCATTCAGTGCCAAGTCCTGCTTATGCCAAATGATGATTCCACCTGAGTCTCGGCCCCGTTTAACATTTTTATGTTTGATTGATGGTAGTAAACTTTCCCTATAGCCTGAGGGACACTGAGTATCTATGTCTCCACGACACCATGTTTCCAGTAGGATTATGATGTCCTGTCCTTTGATGTTTTTAATAAATTCTGGATTTGTTGTTTTATAACCAAAATGTGAAGAGTAAAGTCCCTGGATATTCCAAGAGCTGATAGTTAATGATCTCATTTATAATAAGTGATATTCACTGGTTTGAGTAAAGTACATTGAAAACAATACAAAATAATATATATATATATATATATATATATACATACATACATATACATATATATATATACACATACATACATATATATATACATATACACACATACATACACACACACACACACACACACACACACACACACACACACACACACACACACACACACACACACACACACACACACACACACACACACACACACATACACACATACACACATACATACATACATACATACATACATACATACACACACCATTATATATAAATATTATTATTATACCGGTGCCAATAAAATTAAGAATAGTTGTAAACAAATTAATAAGAATGGAATAAGACTGCACAAAAAATAAGTACAATGCAATCTGCAACCCTGTGTGTGTGTGTGTGTGCCCGTGAATTAAAGGGTCTGTCTAGCTCAGTAGTCTGCATATTAGTTGCAGTAGTTGGCGCACCTCTCCTATCTCTGATTGTTCTAGGTGTCTTTTGCCAGAGGTTACCTCAGCATATGTAGGCTGATGATCTGAATGATACATGGTGTGGACTGCATCATGTGGTGTACTTCTCTGAAGGACAGTGTTCTGTCCGACCCTGGAGTAGTGGTCAGAGCTGTGTTGTGATGGGCCAGGTCCAGTAGAGATGTGTTGTGACGGGCCAGGTCCAGTAGAGCTGTGTTGTGATGGGCCAGGTCTAGTAGAGATGTGTTGTGATGGGCCTGGTCTAGTAGAGCTGTGTTGTGATGGGCCTGGTCCAGTAGAGCTGTGTTCTGATGGGCCTGGTCTAGTAGAGCTGTGTTGTGATGGGCCTGGTCCAGTAGAGCTATGTTGTGATGGGCCTGGTCTAGTAGAGCTGTGTTGTGAAGGCCC
>NC_092090.1:23542257-23554757 GCF_045679555.1 Salvelinus alpinus
CAGTGTACACTCTGTTACTGTAGTTACTGTGGTCTACAGTGTACTCTGTTACTGTAGTTACTGTGGTTTACAGTGTACACTCTGTTACTGTAGTTACTGTGGTCTACAGTGTACACTCTGTTACTGTAGTTACAGTGGTCTACAGTGTACTCTGTTACTGTAGTTACTGTGGTTTACAGTGTACACTCTGTTACTGTAGTTACTGTGGTTTACAGTGTACACTCTGTTACTGTAGTTACTGTGGTCTACAGTGTACACTCTGTTACTGTAGTTACGGTGGTTTACAGTGTACACTCTGTTACTGTAGTTACTGTGGTCTACAGTGTACACTCTGTTACTATAGTTACTGTGGTTTACAGTGTACACTCTGGTACTGTAGTTACTGTGGTCTACAGTGTACACTCTGCTACTGTAGTTGCTGTGGTCTACAGTGTACACTCTGTTACTGTAGTTACTGTGGTTTACAGTGTACACTCTGTTACTGTAGTTACTGTGGTCTACAGTGTACACTCTGTTACTGTAGTTACTGTGGTTTACAGTGTACACTCTGGTACTGTAGTTACTGTGGTCTACAGTGTACACTCTGTTACTGTAGTTACTGTGGTCTACAGTGTACACTCTGTTACTGTAGTTACTGTGGTCTACAGTGTACACTCTGTTACTATAGTTACTGTGGTTTACAGTGTACTCTGGTACTGTAGTTACTGTGGTCTACAGTGTACACTCTGCTACTGTAGTTACTGTTGTCTACAGTGTACACTCTGTTACTGTAGTTACTGTGGTTTACAGTGTACACTCTGGTACTGTAGTTACTGTGGTCTACAGTGTACTCTGTTATTGTAGTTACTGTGGTCTACAGTGTACACTCTGTTACTGTAGTTACGGTGGTTTACAGTGTACACTCTGGTACTGTAGTTACTATGGTCTACAGTGTACTCTGTTACTGTAGTTACTGTGGTCTACAGTGTACACTCTGTTACTGTAGTTACTGTGGTCTACAGTGTACACTCTGTTACTGTAGTTACAGTGGTCTACAGTGTACTCTGTTACTGTAGTTACTGTGGTTTACAGTGTACACTCTGTTACTGTAGTTACTGTGGTTTACAGTGTACACTCTGTTACTGTAGTTACTGTGGTCTACAGTGTACACTCTGTTACTGTAGTTACGGTGGTTTACAGTGTACACTCTGTTACTGTAGTTACTGTGGTCTACAGTGTACACTCTGTTACTATAGTTACTGTGGTTTACAGTGTACACTCTGGTACTGTAGTTACTGTGGTCTACAGTGTACACTCTGCTACTGTAGTTGCTGTGGTCTACAGTGTACACTCTGTTACTGTAGTTACTGTGGTTTACAGTGTACACTCTGTTACTGTAGTTACTGTGGTCTACAGTGTACACTCTGTTACTGTAGTTACTGTGGTTTACAGTGTACACTCTGGTACTGTAGTTACTGTGGTCTACAGTGTACACTCTGTTACTGTAGTTACTGTGGTCTACAGTGTACACTCTGTTACTGTAGTTACTGTGGTCTACAGTGTACACTCTGTTACTATGGTTACTGTGGTTTACAGTGTACTCTGGTACTGTAGTTACTGTGGTCTACAGTGTACACTCTGCTACTGTAGTTGCTGTGGTCTACAGTGTACACTATGTTACTGTAGTTACTGTGGTTTACAGTGTACACTCTGGTACTGTAGTTACTGTGGTCTACAGTGTACACTCTGTTACTGTAGTTACTGTGGTCTACAGTGTACACTCTGTTACTGTAGTTACCGTGGTCTACAGTGTACACTCTGTTACTGTAGTTACTGTGGTCTACAGTGTACACTGTTACTGTAGTTACTGTGATCTACAGTGTACATTCTGGTATTGTAGTTACTGTGGTCTACAGTGTATACTCTGTTACTGTAGTTACTGTGGTCTACAGTGTACACTCTGTTACTGTAGTCTACAGTGTACACTCTGTTACTGTAGTTACTGTAGTCTACAGTGTACACTCTGTTACTGTAGTTACTGTGGTCTACAGTGTACACTCTGTTACTGTAGTTACTGTGGTCTACAGTGTATACTCTGTTACTGTAGTTACTGTGGTCTACAGTGTACACTCTGTTACTGTAGTCTACAGTGTACACTCTGTTACTGTAGTTACTGTGGTCTACAGTGTACACTCTGTTACTGTAGTTACTGTGGTCTACAGTGTACACTCTGTTACTGTAGTCTACAGTGTACACTCTGTTACTGTAGTTACTGTGGTCTACAGTGTACACTCTGTTACTGTAGTTACTGTGGTCTACAGTGTACACTCTGTTACTGTAGTCTACAGTGTACACTCTGCTACTGTAGTTACTGTGGTCTACAGTGTACACTCTGTTACTGTAGTTACTGTGGTCTACAGTGTACACTCTGTTACTGTAGTTACGGTGGTTTACAGTGTACACTCTGTTACTGTAGTTACTGTGGTCTACAGTGTACACTCTGTTACTGTAGTTACTGTGGTCTACACCTCCACTGTGTTTCGATACACATAAAAGCAGGAAGAACAACAGGATGCTGCTATTGAAAAGGCTGGGTCCATATTACAGGCCGGTGTACATTCCTTTCTCACACAGCTACTCTGAGGGACGTGCTGCTCTCTAGGCTTTCCTCTCATCATAATCTAGGGTGTTTAGCAGGGAGAGGAACTACAGGCCAGTAAAGCCCAGAGGAACTCCTCTAGGAGGGGGAAGATATGCAGCACAGCCCCCTGGTCCCTGATACATGCCTCACATACTCACTAACTAACGACTAACCAGGACAGCATGTCTAACACATTCTTCTACTTGTCCAACACACACATTATTCTGTTCTTCTATCCCTCTCCGTCTGTCTGTTGGTCTGTCTGTTGGTATGTCTGTCTCTATGGTGCCAGTCTGTTTGTTATTTAGACTAGAACTCCTTTGTCTTTGTCATGTCATTGAACAAAAATGTTTGGTATGACAAAATAATTGTATTTGGCATGGCAACGACAGAAACAGACTGACACCAGGAATAGGGGATCTATTTAGAAAACATATTTCTGCTCCCTTTCTTCTCCTCCCTGACACTCAGCCTATCCTCCCTCATCCTTACCCAGACACTATCCTCCCTCATCCTTACCTAGACACTATCCTCTCCCCCATCCTTACCCTGACACTATCCTCTCCCCATCCTTACCCAGACACTATCCTCCCCCATCTTTACCCAGACACTATCCTCCCTCATCCTTACCCAAACACTATCCTCCCTCATCTTTACCCAAACACTATCCTCCCCCATCTTTACCCAAACACTATCCTCCCCCATCTTTACCAAGACACTATCCTCTCCCCCATCCTTACCCAGACACTATCCTCTCCCCCATCCTTACCCAAACACTATCCTCCCCCATCTTTACCAAGACACCATCCTCCCCCATCCTTACCCAAACACTATCCTCCCTCATCTTTACCCAGACACTATCCTCTCCCCCATCTTTACCCAGACACTATCCTCCCCCATCCTTACCCAGACACTAACCTCCCCCATCTTTACCCAGACACTATCCTCCCTCATCCTTACCCAGACACTAACCTCCCCCATCTTTACCCAGACACTATCCTCCCCCATCTTTACCCAAACACTATCCTCCCTCATCCTTACCCAGACACTAACCTCCCCCATCTTTACCCAGACACTAACCTCCCCCATCTTTACCCAGACACTATCCTCCCCCATCTTTACCCAGACACTATCCTCCCTCATCCTTACCCAGACACTAACCTCCCCCATCTTTACCCAGACACTATCCTCCCCCATCTTTACCCAAACACAATCCTCCCTCATCTTTACCCAAACACTATCCTCCCTCATCTTTACCCAAACACTATCCTCCCTCATCTTTACCCAAACACTATCCTCCCCCATCCTTACCCGGACACTATTCTCTCCCCCATCCTTACCCAGACACTATCCTCTCCACCATCTTTACCCAGACACTCTCCTCTCCCCCATCCTTACCCAGACACTAGACTCCGCCATCTTTACCCAAACACTACCCTCCCCCATCTTTACCCAGACACTATCCTCCCTCATCCTTACCCACACACTATCCTCCCCCATCCTTACCAAGACACTATCCTCTCCCCCATCCTTACCCAGACACTATCCTCTCCCCCATCCTTACCCAGACACTATCCTCTCCCCCATCCTTACCCAGACACTATCCTCCCCCATCCTTACCCAAACACTATCCTCTCCCCATCCTTACCCAGACACTATCCTCTCCCCCATCCTTACCCGGACACTATCCTCTCCCCCATCCTTACCCAGACACTATCCTCTCCCCCATCCTTACCCAGACACTATCCTCTCCCACATCCTTACCCAGACACTATCCTCTCCCCCATCCTTACCCAGACACTATCCTCTCCACCATCCTTACCCGGACACTATCCTCTCCCCCATCCTTACCCAGACACTATCCTCTCCCCCATCCTTACCCAGACACTATCTTCTCCACCATCCTTACCCAGACACTATCCTCTCCCCCATCATTACCCAGACACTATCCTCTCCCCCATCATTACCCAGACACTATCCTCTCCCCCATCCTTACCCAGACACTATCCTCTCCCCCATCCTTACCCAGACACTATCCTCTCCACCATCCTTACCCGGACACTATCCTCTCCCCCATCATTACCCAGACACTATCCTCTCCCCCATCCTTAACCAGACACTAACCAGACACTATCCTCTCCCCCATCTTTACCCAGACACTATCCTCTCCACCATCCTTCCCCAGACACTGTCCTCTCATCCCCCCTGTCCTCCCTTACCCTTACCTATCCTGCTCCATATTTTAGTGATTGAACCAGGCATTGTCTTCTCATCACCCATCCTCACCCCTCCCTCCCCCATCCTTACCCCTCCCTCCTTCATCCTCCCCCATCCTCACCCCTCCATCCTCCCACATCCTTACCCCTCCCTCCTCCCCCATCCTTACCCAGACACTGTCCAGTGGGGGTGAAGCGGTATCCAGGTTTACATTCACAGCGGTAGCTACCAGGCATGTTGAGACAGCCTGCATTCTGCTGGCACACTGGCCCATTCTGACACTCATCAATGTCTATGAGGGAAAGAGAGAGAGAGAGAGAGAGAGAGAGAGAGAGAGAGAGAGAGAGAGAGAGAGAGAGAGAGAGAGAGAGAGAGAGAGAGAGAGAGAGAGAGAGAGAGAGAGAGAGAGAGAGAGAGAGAGAGAGAGAGAGAGAGAGAGAGAGAGAGAGAGAGAGAGAGAGAGAGAGAGACAATGTATTAATTACTCATAGATATTTCAGCAAATAGACCCTGAGACCTGTCATACATGTGCAACTATATAAAACCCTATCCGGCTTGGAGGCCCATGACAAGGTGACATGGACTCCGAGGGTTTTATACAGCAACACCATGCAGTCAAAGAAATACCAAAAGATATAAGGCTGCCATTCAATCCACTTTTAAAGGTAATTTATGCTTGAGCCAACCTGCCCAGTGTTTACTGTGAATGCGCCTCGGATTGAATCCGGGCCAAAGACTATAAAGGGTAGTAGTTCTATGTTCTATGAGCACACAGCATGGGCACGCCTTACCCATGGGGCACGCCTTACCTTCACAGATGAGCAGCTTGTCATTGTAGAGGAAGCCCAATGGACACTCACACCTGAAGCTGCCAATCATGTTGATACACACGCCGTTCTCACACACACCTGGGATTTCCCTGCACTCATCAATGTCTGTAACACAGACAGGCACACACACACACAAACACACAAAAACACAAACAGATACACATAATAACTTTTTAAATGTTTTTATTAGTCCTGTGAAGCTGTTTACTGGATTTTATTACAATAGTGTCCTTCCACTGGGAGTGGTGTAACTTACCGATGACCTGTCCTGTGTAGATATCAATGTAGTATCCTGGTCTCTCACTTCCACACAGAATGGAAAACTCATCTAGGGACAGACAGATGGCAGATTTGAGTGTGTGTGTGTGTGCGTTCTGCGCGTAGTGTATATGTGTATGTGTGTGTGTGTGCGCGTTCTGCGCGTAGTGTATATGTGTCTGTGTGTGTGTGTGTGTGTGTGTGTGTGTGTGTGTGTGTGTGTGTGTGTGTGTGTGTGTGTGTGTGTGTGTGTGTGTGTGTGTGTGGGTGTGTGTGTGTGTGTGTGTTTGTGGGTGTGTGTGTGTGTGTGTGTGTGTGTGTGTGTGTGTGTTCTGCGCGTAGTGTGTGTGTGTGTGTGTGTGTGCGTGTGTGTGTGTGTGTGCGCGCGTTCTGCGCGTAGTGTATATGTGTCTGTGTGTGTGTGTGCGTTCTGCGCGTAGTGTGTGTGTGTGTGTGTGTGTGTGTGTGTGTGTGTGTGTGTGTGTGTGTGTGTGTGTGTATATGTGTCTGTGTGTGTGTGTGCGTTCTGCGCGTAGTGTGTGTGTGTGTGTGTGTGTGTGTGTGTGTGTGTGTGTGTGTGTGTGTGTGTGTGTGTGTGTGTGTGTGTGTGTGTGTGTGTGTGTGTGTGTGTGTGTGTGTGTGTGTGTGTGTGTGTGTGTACTCACTGGTGCTGGGTACAGGACACTGTTCACAGGGTCTGTTCCAGGCCCGTCCAATGTTGTAGGAGCAGCAGCACATCTTCTTGGTCATGTTGAAGGTCAACGCTCCGTCACACGTCCCGTTGTCAGAGTAGAAGTTCCTGTAGCAGAAACTCTTCCTCATGTCTACGGGTGGGAGGGGACAAACAGTCATTAGTCACATGGTGTTGTAGAAGCAGAGGTGTGACACTCTCTCCATTATAAAATATATAGTTTATTATAGGTCCGTAATTAAAAACATACTGTGAGGTTTTGGTCAGAGACCTTCATCAGACATGGTGTTGTGATGACATAATGTTGTAGAGAATAGATCTAACACATAACACGGCGGCATTGTAAATTCAGTCTGTTTTGAATTGACGTACCTGTATAGATAAAGGTTACATACTACAGTAAATCAAATAACTACAAATGATTCTATCTTGCTGCCAGTCTGTTTCTGTTGTAGTCAGAAACCAACTGTATTCAGACCACACACTCTGTACGTAGTTAAAGACATTATTGTTTAAGAGTGAGTAGTACAGTGTATTGTACTGTACGTACCCATACAGTTGTTTCCTCCATTGACCTGCATGTAGTCCACAGGACAGATACAGGTGTAGTTTCCTATGGTGTTGTAACACTGGCCTGGTCCACAGATACCTGGACGCTCACACTCATTAACATCTCCAGAGAGAGAGAGAGAGAGATAGAGGGAGAGGAAACAGTCATGTTAAACACAGCTATATGATGTTTATCTTTATCTTTCATTTAATATGCATACAACATTATGAATGTCTAATAGAGCCAAGGTGAGGTAGATGTTGGTAGTCTACTCTGGGAGTTAGAGGGTTGCCAGTCAGAGCTGAGGTGGGGGATGGTAGTCTACTCTGGGAGTTAGAGGGTTGCCAGTCAGAGCTGAGGTAGATGATGGTAGTCTACTCTGGGAGTTAGAGGGCTGCCAGTCAGAGCTGAGGTGGGGGATGGTAGTCTACTCTGGGAGTTAGAGGGCTGCCAGTCAGAGCTGAGGTGGGGGATGGTAGTCTACTCTGGGAGTTAGAGGGTTGCCAGTCAGAGCTGAGGTGGGGGATGGTAGTCTACTCTGGGAGTTAGAGGGCTGCCAGTCAGAGCTGAGGTGAGGGATGGTAGTCTACTCTGGGAGTTAGAGGGCTGCCAGTCGGAGCTGAAGCTGGGAGTCTTGTACAGGTATTTACAGTATATGATAAAGCTGTTTTAGGTTCTGTCAGGCCATAGTCATTAGTAGCCTACAGACTGTCTACTGCATCACTGTACTAGAACCATGTAGCCTGCCAGGCAGAGAGCACAGAGTGTACAGAGAACAGGCTGATATGAAGACAGACATCACAGCTTTGTTCCCCTGGTCTGGACAACAAACACTCTCCAATTAAACAGCTATTAGACACAGGCCTTTTCCTATCTCTCCTTGTCTTCCCATACACACAGGGGCCAGAACAGCCTTCCTTTGGTCACAGTTATAGACACACTGACTCATCAGAACTCTGTTATTGTCCTGCAGTTATGGACAGATGTTGACTGTGCCCCAAATAGCACCATATTCCCTATGTAGGGCACTACTTTTGTCCAGAGCCCTGTTAGCCCGGTCAAAAGTTGTACACTATACAGGGAATTTGGTGCCAAATGAGTCACAGCCCAGAACTCTGCTATTGTCCTGTAGTTAGAACATTATGGACAGGTGATGTCACTTGTGTCCTGAGAACTAAACATTCCTGTTATCCTGAGTTATGATGAGTTGTGTTGTTTGGAGAGAGAGAGAGAGAGAGAGAGAGAGAGAGAGAGAGAGAGAGAGAGAGAGAGAGAAAGAGACAGAGAAAGATCCAAAATCCAGAAAAGAGCCGTTAAATTCTACAACCACCTAAAAGGAAGCGATTCCCAAACCTTCCATAACAAAGCCATCACCTACAGAGAGATGAACCTGGAGAAGAGTCCCCTAAGCAAGCTGGTCCTAGGGCTCTGTTCACAAACACAAACACACCCCACAGAGCCCCAGGACAACAGCACAATTAGACCCAACCAAATCATGAGAAAACAAAAAGATAATTACTTGACACATTGGAAAGAATTAACAAAAAAACAGAGCAAACTAGAATGCTATTTGGCCCTAAACAGAGAGTATACAGTGGCAGAATACCTAACCACTGTGACTGACCCAAACTTAAGGAAAGCTTTGACTATGTACAGACTCAGTGAGCATAGCCTTGCTATTGAGAAAGGCCGCCGTAGGCAGACATGGCTCTCAAGAGAAGACAGGCTATGTGCTCACTGCCCACAAAATGAGGTGGAAACTGAGCTGCACTTCCTAACCTCCTGCCCAATGTATGACCATATTAGAGAGACATATTTCCCTCAGATTACACAGATCCACAAAGAATTCGAAAACAAATCCAATTTTGATAAACTCCCATATCTACTGGGTGAAATTCCACAGTGTGCCATCACAGCAGCAAGATTTGTGACCTGTTGCCACAAGAAAAGGGCAACCAGTGAAGAACAAACACCATTGTAAATACAACCCATATTTATGTTTATTTATTTTAACTTGTGTGCTTTAACCATTTGTACATTGTTACAACACTGCATATATATAATATGACATTTGTAATGTCTTTATTGTTTTGAAACTTCTGTATGTGTAATGTTTACTGTTCATTTTTATTGTTTATTTGACTTTTGTATATTATCTACCTCACTTGCTTTGGCAATGTTAACACATGTTTCCCATGCCAATAAAGCCCCTTGAATTGAATTGAATTGAATTGAATTGAGAGGAACACAGCACACCTACATTACAGGACAACAAGGTCTGGTCATTCATTACTCTCTATTTTTTCTCTTTTCTCTCTTTTCTCCTCCTGTCTTCCAAAAACACTCGTCATTGTCTGGACTCAATTTCCGGCCTGCGTGTGTATGATGATAGTGTATGTGTGTGTATGTGAGTGTGTGTGTGAAAGCGTTTGCACGTGTGTGTGTGTCTATGAGGGCCATGAGTATGTGTGTGTGTCTGTACCTTCACAGACTCTGTTCTCCTCGTTGAGTTGGAAGCCTTTGGGACATTCACACTGGAAGCTACCAAAGGTGTTGATGCAGTTTCCTCCTTGACACAGGCCTGGCAGCTCCTGGCACTCATTGATGTCTAAATGTAAACGAGAACACAGAGATAGGGGTTAGGTTGAACTAACCTTCCAGTGTTGCAGTGATGGGGATAGGGGTTAGCACACAATTAAACAGAACATAGGATATTTATGGGGGTTAGGGTTGAACTAACCTTCCAGTATGACAGTGATGAGGTTAGAGGTCAGGTGTTAAACTAACCTTCTAGTATAACAGTGATGAGGTTAGAGATCAGGGGTTAGTTTGAACTAACCTTCCAGTATGACAGTGATGAGGTTAGAGGTCAGGGGTTAGGTTGAACTAATCTTCCAGTATGACAGTGATGAGGTTAGAGGTCAGAGTTTAGGTTGAACTAACCTTCCAGTATGACAGTGATGAGGTTAGAGGTCAGAGTTTAGATTGAACTAACCTTCCAGTATGACAGTGATGGGGTTAGAGGTCAGGGGTTAGGTTGAACTAAACTTCCAGTATGACAGTGATGGGGTTAGAGGTCAGGGGTTAGGTTGAACTAACCTTCCAGTATGACAGTGATGAGGTTAGAGGTCAGGTGTTGAACTAACCTTCCAGTATGACAGTGATGAGGTTAGAGGTCAGGTGTTGAACTAACCTTCCAGTATGACAGTGATGGGGTTAGAGGTCAGGGGTTAGGTTGAACTAACCTTCCAGTATGACAGTGATGAGGTTAGAGGTCAGAGTTTAGGTTGAACTAACCTTCCAGTATGACAGTGATGGGGTTAGAGGTCAGGGGTTAGGTTGAACTAACCTTCCAGTATGACAGTGATGGGGTTAGAGGTCAGGGGTTAGGTTGAACTAACCTTCCAGTATGACAGTGATGAGGTTAGAGGTCAGAGGTTAGGTTGAACTAACCTTCCAGTATGACAGTGATGGGGTTAGAGGTCAGAGTTTAGGTTGAACTAACCTTCCAGTATGACAGTGATGAGGTTAGAGGTCAGGTGTTGAACTAACCTTCCAGTATGACAGTGATGAGGTTAGAGGTCAGAGTTTAGGTTGAACTAACCTTCCAGTATGACAGTGATGGGGTTAGAGGTCAGAGTTTAGGTTGAACTAACCTTCCAGTATGACAGTGATGGGGTTAGAGGTCAGAGGTTAGGTTGAACTAACCTTCCAGTATGACAGTGATGGGGTTAGAGGTCAGAGGTTAGGTTGAACTAACCTTCCAGTATGACAGTGATGGGGTTAGAGGTCAGGGGTTAGGTTGAACTAACCTTCCAGTATGACAGTGATGAGGTTAGAGGTCAGAGTTTAGGTTGAACTAACCTTCCAGTATGATAGTGATGAGGTTAGAGGTCAGGGGTTAGGTTGAACTAACCTTCCAGTATGACAGTGATGGGGTTAGAGATCAGGGGTTAGGTTGAACTAACCTTCCAGTATGACAGTGATGGGGTTAGAGGTCAGGGGTTAGGTTGAACTAACCTTCCAGTATGACAGTGATGGGGTTAGAGGTCAGAGTTTAGGTTGAACTAACCTTCCAGTATGACAGTGATGAGGTTAGAGGTCAGGGGTTAGGTTGAACTAACCTTCCAGTATGACAGTGATGAGGTTAGAGGTCAGAGTTTAGGTTGAACTAACCTTCCAGTATGACAGTGATGGGGTTAGAGGTCAGAGGTTAGGTTGAACTAACCTTCCAGTATGACAGTGATGGGGTTAGAGGTCAGGGGTTAGGTTGAACTAACCTTCCAGTATGACAGTGATGGGGTTAGAGGTCAGAGTTTAGGTTGAACTAACCTTCCAGTATGACAGTGATGGGGTTAGAGGTCAGAGTTTAGGTTGAACTAACCTTCCAGTATGACAGTGATGAGGTTAGAGGTCAGGTGTTGAACTAACCTTCCAGTATGACAGTGATGAGGTTAGAGGTCAGAGTTTAGGTTGAACTAACCTTCCAGTATGACAGTGATGGGGTTAGAGGTCAGAGTTTAGGTTGAACTAACCTTCCAGTATGACAGTGATGGGGTTAGAGGTCAGAGGTTAGGTTGAACTAACCTTCTAGTATGACAGTGATGGGGTTAGAGGTCAGAGTTTAGGTTGAACTAACCTTCCAGTATGACAGTGATGGGGTTAGAGGTCAGGGGTTAGGTTGAACTAACCTTCCAGTATGACAGTGATGGGGTTAGAGGTCAGGGGTTAGGTTGAACTAACCTTCCAGTATGACAGTGATGGGGTTAGAGGTCAGGGGTTAGGGTTGAACTAACCTTCCAGTATGACAGTGATGGGGTTAGAGGTCAGAGGTTAGGTTGAACTAACCTTCCAGTATGACAGTGATGGGGTTAGAGGTCAGAGTTTAGGTTGAACTAACCTTCCAGTATGACAGTGATGAGGTTAGAGGTCAGGGGTTAGGTTGAACTAACCTTCTAGTATAACAGTGATGAGGTTAGAGATCAGGGGTTAGGTTGAACTAACCTTCCAGTATGACAGTGATGGGGTTAGAGGTCAGAGTTTAGGTTGAACTAACCTTCCAGTATGACAGTGATGAGGTTAGAGGTCAGGGGTTAGGTTGAACTAACCTTCCAGTATGACAGTGATGGGGTTAGAGGTCAGAGGTTAGGTTGAACTAACCTTCCAGTATGACAGTGATGGGGTTAGAGGTCAGAGGTTAGGTTGAACTAACCTTCCAGTATGACAGTGATGGGGTTAGAGGTCAGGGGTTAGGTTGAACTAACCTTCCAGTATGACAGTGATGGGGTTAGAGGTCAGAGGTTAGGTTGAACTAACCTTCCAGTATGACAGTGA
>NC_092090.1:23559757-23562257 GCF_045679555.1 Salvelinus alpinus
TACCTGAATATTGTTGTTGATAACAACAAGGGTTTATAACTGGTATACTGGTAGACGTTTCTAAAACGTCTCAGATACAGTAGTTATACCAGAGTTAACTGGTATACTGGTAAACGTTTCTAAAACGTTTCAGATACAGTAGTTATACCAGAGTTAACTGGTATACTGGTAAACGTTTCTAAAACGTTTCAGATACAGTAGTTATACCAGAGTTAACTGGTATACTGGTAGACGTTTCTAAAACGTTTCAGATACAGTAGTTATACCAGAGTTAACTGGTATACTGGTAAACGTTTCTAAAACGTTTCAGATACAGTAGTTATACCAGAGTTAACTGGTATACTGGTAGACGTTTCTAAAACGTTTCAGATACAGTAGTTATACCAGAGTTAACTGGTATACTGGTAGACGTTTCTAAAACGTTTCAGATACAGTAGTTATACCAGAGTTAACTGGTATACTGGTAGACGTTTCTAAAACGTCTCAGATACAGTAGTTATACCAGAGTTAACTGGTATACTGGTAAACGTTTCTAAAACGTTTCAGATACAGTAGTTATACCAGAGTTAACTGGTATACTGGTAGACGTTTCTAAAACGTCTCAGATACAGTAGTTATACCAGAGTTAACTGGTATACTGGTAGACGTTTCTAAAACGTTTCAGATACAGTAGTTATACCAGAGTTAACTGGTATACTGGTAGACGTTTCTAAAACGTCTCAGATACAGTAGTTATACCAGAGTTAACTGGTATACTGGTAAACGTTTCTAAAACGTTTCAGATACAGTAGTTATACCAGAGTTAACTGGTATACTGGTAGACGTTTCTAAAACGTCTCAGATACAGTAGTTATACCAGAGTTAACTGGTATACTGGTAGACGTTTCTAAAACGTCTCAGATACAGTAGTTATACCAGAGTTAACTGGTATACTGGTAGACGTTTCTAAAACGTCTCAGATACAGTAGTTATACCAGAGTTAACTGGTATACTGGTAAACGTTTCTAAAACGTCTCAGATACAGTAGTTATACCAGAGTTGGTGGTTATTGGTTACTACAAGTGATCATAGCTGGTCACAGCTGGTCATAGCTGGTCATAGGTTGTTCCTACCTGTACATGGCTGCTCATTGCTGTTCATAGCTGGTTATAGCTGGTTATAGCTGGTCATAGCAGTTTATAGGTTGTTCCTACCTGTTCCTCCCTGTACATGGCTGTTCATGGCTCTTCATGGCTGTTCACAGCTGGTTATAGCTGGTCATAGGTTGTTCCTACCTGTGCATTTGATCCCGTCTCCAATCCATCCCGGAGCACAGCTACACTTGAAGCTGCCAGCCGTGTTGGTACATGAGGCATGTCTGTCACAGTTATGTGCCCCAATCTCACACTCATTAATATCTACAGAGAGAGAGAGATGAGAGTTAGTATGGAACGCACTTGTGAAAAGTTTACAAGTTGTTTGTGTTTGGTCGACTGATGTGTCTTGTGTTATTGTGTGGTTGTTGTTAGGTTGATGTAAGGTTACTGTTAGGTCGATGTTTGGTTGACTGGTCGGTGTGTCCTGGTTTATCTGCTCAGAGGCATACACTGAAGCCAGCCCACATCGGCCTCTGTGTGTGTGTGTGTGTGTGTGTGTGTGTGTGTGTGTGTGTGTGTGTGTGTGTGTGTGTGTGTGTGTGTGTGTGTGTGTGTGTGTGTGTGTGTGTGTGTGTGTGTGTGTGTGTGTGTGTGTGTGTGTGTGTGTGTGTGTGTGTGTGTGTGTGTGTGTGTGTGTGTGTGTGTGTGTGTGTGTGTGTGTGTGTGTGTGTGTGTGTGTTTGTGAGAGCGAGTGAGTGAGTGAGTGAGTGAGTGTGTGAGTGTGTGTGTGTGTGTGTGTGTGTGTGTGTGTGTGTGTGTGTGTGTGTGTGTGTGTGTGTGTGTGTGTGTGTGTGTGTGTGTGTGTGTGTGTGTGTGTGTGTGTGTGTGTGTGTGTGTGTGTGTGTGTGAGTGTGTGTGTGTGAGTGCGTGTGTGTATTTGTCCTATTTCATACATGTACAAGTGTGTGTTAATAGGCATATCCCATAGACTCCCTCGGAGACTGGGGTCACAGCCAGGGTCTGCCATGATCAACGGTCACCCTGGAGAGGTTGAGAGGTTGAGAGGTTTTTTGAGAGGTTTTCCACCTTGTCGGCCTTTGTGTGCGTGTTTTTGTACCAGAAGTCATTTTAAACGTTAATGGATGGAATGTTTCGTGGTCCAGATGTCAGTTTGGAAAGTAAAAGGATTCTTATATACCCCTTGGTTATAGCGTGCCTGGGCTTAACTCTACTAATAAACATCAACTCCTTTCATTACAAACCCATTACAATTTCATTACCAAGCATTAGAAATACATCTCCCTCTCTCAAGATGGATTATTGCTCAGATTATTAGCTATAATTATCAAATACCGCTCCATGTTAAAACAGACGAGCACATTCAGAAATGAGAAGGATTAATGAGAGCAGTTAAACTCTCTTTA
>NC_092090.1:23567257-23597116 GCF_045679555.1 Salvelinus alpinus
AGAGAGAGAGAGAGAGAGAGAGAGAGAGAGAGAGAGAGAGAGAGAGAGAGTTAGAGAGAGAGAGAGAGAGAGGGACACAGAGAGAGAGAGAGAGAGAGAGAGAGACAGAGAGAGAGAGAGAGAGAGAGAGAGAGAGAGAGAGAGAGAGAGAGAGAGAGAGAGAGAGAGAGAGAGAGAGAGAGAGAGAGAGAGAGAGAGAGAGAGAGAGAGAGAGAGAGATAGAGAGATAGTTAGAGAGAGAGACAGTGAGACACACTTTCCTCAGACACACTTTCAGACCTAAAATAAAACCTCCAGAAAGACTATTTTTTCTGACCAAAAAAGGACCCCTGCACTGCCCTGCCTGTGTGTGGACTTAAAGTGTGTGTTTACACTCAGTGAGAGCCCTACTCTAACGCTAGTCTTACATCAGTCTTGTCATATTCTTCATATTTTAAGTCATATTATTTTCATGAGTCATCTTGGACAACCTTTATACTAATATTATATTGTCAGGATAAATCAGTAGAAATGTTGTTGTAAAAAGAGAAACAGTAGATTTATTGTGTTGCTGCCTGTTCCCCTGTGTGTCTGGAGGAACAGAGAACACTGGACATGTTGCTAACACTGGACATGTTGCTGCCTGTTCCCCTGTGTGTCTGGAGGATCAGAGAACACTGCACATGTTGCTGTCTGTTCCCCTGTGTGTCTGGAGGAACAGAGAACACTGGACATGTTGCTGTGTGTTCCCCTGTGTGTCTGGAGGAACAGAGAACACTGGACATGTTGCTGTCTGTTCCCCTGTGTGTCTGGAGGAACAGAGAACACTGGACATGTTGCTGTGTGTTCCCCTGTGTGTCTGGAGGAACAGAGAACACTGGACATGTTGCTGCCTGTTCCCCTGTGTGTCTGGAGGAACAGAGAACACTGGACATGTTGCTGTCTGTTCCCCTGTGTGTCTGGAGGAACAGAGAACACTGGACATGTTGCTGCCTGTTCCCCTGTGTGTCTGGAGGAACAGAGAACACTGGACATGTTGCTGCCTGTTCCCCTGTGTGTCTGGAGGAACAGAGAACACTGGACATGTTGCTGCCTGTTCCCCTGTGTGTCTGGAGGAACAGAGAACACTGGACATGTTGCTGCCTGTTCCCCTGTGTGTCTGGAGGACCAGAGAACACTGGACATGTTGCTGTCTGTTCCCCTGTGTGTCTGGAGGATCAGAGAACACTGGACATGTTGCTGCCTGTTCCCCTGTGTGTCTGGAGGAACAGAGAACACTGGACATGTTGCTGCCTGTTCCCCTGTGTGTCTGGAGGAACAGAGAACACTGGACATGTAAATCACAACTAACAACAATCCTGAATACATGTCACACCGTTCAAAACTAACAACAATCCTGAATACATGTCACACCGTTCAAAACTAACAACAATCCTGAATACATGTCTCAGCGTGTGATACTATGCACATGTATGTGAGAGTTTACCCACACAACTCTACTGGGGGCTGTTAGCTAGTTTTCGTTCTTGAAGCAGTGGCGTAGTCCCACTCCTTCCCTGCTGTTTTGTATTGATTAGACAGCAACGTGAATGACTGAGGGGAGGAGGAGAGGGGACAGGCTGTTCTAGAATAGCAGAGGGTCAGATTGGAACCCCACGCTCACAATGCTACATGTATTCTGGAGGCAGTGGCTTAGAGTGCTAGACAGGTAGGTTAGTTACCCAGACAGGTCTTCATATCTTCAGAAGACATGAATCCATCGAAGCAGAGACACTGGTACTCTCCTGGGATGTTGGTACACTGGCCTCCGTCACAGATGTCTGGACTCTCCTCACACTCATCAATGTCTGGAGGGAGACAGAATAACACATTCACTAGAACATTCATCAATACAATACAACAGACACACATATGTCTGTAAGGACAGAATACAACAGACACACATATGTCTGTAAGGACAGAAAAGGACAGACACACATATGTCTGTAAGGACAGAAAAGGACAGAACTGTAGACAGACAGTCTGCTGAACATAGACCAGTTCACATTCATACCAGCTGAGGAAAGACATCTTGCATAGCTGCTCACCTGGCAACCAACAGTAAACAGGAGAAAACATGAAGAAATGGTAAGATTAGTCAACAATGTGCTTCTGTGTTTCTATTTATTGTACCATTTTGTATGATTTGGGCTGTTGTATCTCTCCCTGGTAACAGAGCCAATGGGAGTCATGTGTTGAGAGGGATGAGACCGATATCAAAGGAAAGTATGCCCAGTCCTCTCACAAGGCTCTGTCTGGAGATAGGACGTCTATGTCTCTCTGTCTAGGAACACAGTGTATTTAAGTGTTATAGGGCTCTCCCTGGCTCCTGGTGAACAAATAGACAAACAGACTCAGGTTGGGTTGAAGTAGGGGTGGAGGACAGAGAGACATAGAGTGACCGAGAGAGAGACTGAGACACGAGAGAGAGAGAGAGAGAGAGAGAGAGAGAGAGAGAGAGAGAGAGAGAGAGAGAGAGAGAGAGAGAGAGAGAGAGAGAGAGAGAGAGAGAGAGAGAGAGAGAGAGAGAGAGTGAGTGAGTGAGTGAGAGAGAGAGTGAGTGAGTGAGTGAGTGAGTGAGTGAGTGAGTGAGTGAGTGAGTGAGTGAGTGAGTGAGTGAGTGAGTGAGTGAGTGAGTGAGTGAGTGAGTGAGTGAGTGAGTGAGTGAGTGTGTGAGTGAGTGAGACAGAGAGAGATCATCTAACAGTCCTACTGACCAGTGCAGGTCCTGAGGTCTGGCATCAGGGCGTATCCAGAGCGACAGCTGCACTCATAGCTCCCCTCTGAGTTGGTACAGAATGTCTCACAACCTCCATTCTGGATCGTACACTCATCAATGTCTGCATGGAGGAGGGAATGAACACATATGTTATCACACACACATCATAAGAATGAAACATAACTTGAGACATGCTCATAACTCTTCCTATCCGACACATCAAGCATTTCTGTCATTTAAGAATCAAGGATTTGGTCGCCATGGCTACAGACACTGGTTCATATGACACAAAAACAAATAGTACTATATCAACACCCCTTTCCTGTTTTAAGGACGCAGACAAATCCCTATACTAGTTGAATAATAGAGAACTAACAGTGTAGTTGTTGGAACAGAGTTATCTTACCGACACAGGCCAGTCTGTCCTCTGTGGATTTATATCCAGTATCACAGGAACACTGGTAACGTCCAATCATATTCACACACTGACCGTTCCGACACAGCTTTTCACTCAGTTCACACTCATTAATATCTGTGGAACACACACACACACACACACACACACACACACACACACACACACACACACACACACACACACACACACACACACACACACACACACACACACACACACACACACACACACACACACACACACACACACACACACACACACACACACACACACACACACACACACACACACACACACACACACACACACACACACATCATTAAACAGGCCATTAAAAACAACCCCACCACTAAACACAGTTGTTCCATCTTGTCTCTACATGTGGAGATGATTGTGAAGCTGTTGGACAATAGATCATCCTCCTCCTTTACCCCTAGAGACTTCCCTTTCTAAATCAATAGATCATCCTCCTCCTTTACCCCTAGAGACTTCCCTTTCTAAATCAATAGATCATCCTCCTCCTTTACCCCTAGAGACTTCCCTTTCTAAATCAATAGATCATCCTCCTCCTTTACCCCAAGAGACTTCCCTTTCTAAATCAATAGATCATCCTCCTCCTTTACCCCTAGATACTTCCCTTTCTAAATCAATAGATCATCCTCCTCCTTTACCCCTAGAGACTTCCCTTTCTAAATCAATAGATCATCCTCCTCCTTTACTCCTAGAGACTTCCCTTTCTAAATCAATAGATCATCCTCCTCCTTTACCCCTAGAGACTTCCCTTTCTAAATCAATAGATCATCCTCCTCCTTTACCCCTAGAGACTTCCCTTTCTAAATCAGCTACAAAACACAACCAGAGGCAAGATGGGTAAGGATGAGTCATCAACTCGCACACACACTCACATGCACGAACACAGGCATGCACGCACACACAAGCTCCAGTCATAGCAAAGCATCAGTCCATTCCAGTGCAGCCATTGGAGTAGCTAGTCTCCATAGCATGTCTGTATAATGTGAAGTGGTCCAGATGGTCATAGAACCAGTCCCACTCTACATACCTAGCTATCAGCCATCTATCACCCCAATACATCCCATACATTCATATACACATCCAGCCATTTAGCCCACACACACTGAGACACACACACAATAGGGTTTCATATTTTCCAGAGAATCTACACATTTTTCTTCCTGAGAAAATGTCAAGAAATGACCGGGCATCCCGTTATTCCAGTTCAAACCGGATGTGCTATTTAAAATAATATAACACCAGGGACATTCTCATAGGATTATACCAATGTCAATGGAAAAATCTGCACATGAATCTAACATTTTCTTTTCATGATCAATTTGTTGCAAAGTTCTCTCAAAGTCACCACACTATTTCATTGATGTGTCCTAGTTTTAAGGTAGCCTACACTCTTAATAAAAGGGTTTCAGGGTTATTCAGCTGTCCCTGGTTGAAGGGGTTTACCCGTAACCAAAAGGGTTCTACCTGAAACCAAAAAGGTTCTACCTGGAACCAAAAAAGGTTTCAGGGTTCTTCGGCTGTCCTTGGTTGCAAGGGTTTTACATGGAACCCAAAAGGGTTCTACCTGAAACCAAAAGGGTTCTACCTGAAACCAAAAGGATTCTACCTGGAACCAAATTGGGTTCTTCAAAGGGTTCTCCTATGGGGACAGCCAAATAACACTTAGGTTCTAAACAGCACCTTTCTTTTAAGAGTGTAGGCCTATGAATCACTGTTGGCCGACTGATCAAATATTATGAGGTCTAACGAAAATGACATTAGTTACATTCTACCTTTGACTGAAAGATGTCAGGCAGCTTGTTGGCCCTGTTCTCTCTCCTTGCACCTGGCTATCGGGGGGATTTGGGAAGGTTGTGGCTGTTTTTACTTCCTGATAACCGCTTATTGTGGTGACTGTCACAGGGAACATCAGATTCTAAACAAACAGGCCTAGGCTAGCAGAGATTCAGCACCATGGATAGCGCAGTTGATCAATTGCCCGTGAATCTGACCAGTAGCCCACCGTGTGCCCGCTTTTGTTCACATAACATCATGAAACAATGTTGCAAATGTCTATTTCCTCAGGCTCTTTTGGGGACACAGTATGTCAGCCGTTCTGTGATTAGCAACAGTTTATATATTGAGCCTCTGGCAGTGCCACACGTTAGTTTGGAGATTTGAATGTGAGATGGAGAATGAGGATGGACATTGTCTACCATAACTGCGTCGAGAGCCTGCACATATAGTAAGCAATTACATGTATAGAAGCCATTCAAGTTGCCTAAGGGATGTTTTCTATAGGCGACTTTATGTGGAGTAAATATGGTAGGCTGCTAGTGTTGTGAACACTGGTCTAATGTAGCCTATGAATGAAGCCAGAGAGTTGATATGTCTCATGTGCATTTTTAGTATTTTTGCATCTTGGCTGACTTAGCCGTCTCTTTCTTTGCATATCCTCTCACCAGTAGTGCCATGTTGAGGGATTCTTGGGGAGGTTGTGGCCTTCCTGATCTACTGCTGACCTGTATAGCCTGCAGGCCTATTTCCTGTTTGCAATGACATGGTAGGGGAACACACCGCACGCAGGGCTTTGAATTTATGGCGACTTTGTGTAAGCACAAGCGCGCACACACACACACACACACACACACACACACACACACACACACACACACACACACACACACACACACACACACACACACACACACACACACACACACACACACACACACACATACACACACACACTGAGCGTTGATGATTGATCATGCAGATAGCAGAGCAGACAAGGCCATAGAGAAGACAGATTTAGACATTGCATATCAAGTAACAGTTCCATTTTTGATCACGCTATTCATATAAATAATTTATTATAATTTACTGGTTTCTTTCCATTATTTATGCCAGGAAATGAGAATACGTTTTGGTGGGAAGCCCTAACACACACACACACACACACACACACACACACACACACACACACACACACACACACACACACACACACACACACACACACACACACACACACACACACACACACACACACACACACACACACACATACCAAGACCCACACCAGCATACATGCAGGGAAACACACATGCAGCCCCCATCTAGCCCACAGATACTTATTAGAGGAGAAATCTGCTGCTTCCTTAAAGTAGACAAGCCCCTGGCCCAGTCACATTACTGCACACTTCCTTCCTTCCTCTCTTCCTTCCTTCCCTCCTTCCTCTCTTCCTTCCTTCCTTCGTTCACCATTTCCATCCATTTTTATTTAAACTGATCAGGTTGGGTTGATGAAACTAATACTGTAGGTCGGACTGCTTGATTTAACCTATCCATCCACATACAGGTCAGTGAGGAACTCAAGGAAGGAAAGAAGAAAGGAAGGATGAAGCCTAGAAGTAATGGAACATAGGCCTATGTGACCCCTGGTCTCACACTGATGACCTCGTCACTCACCGAGACAGGCGGATCCGTCGGGGGCAATCTCGTGTCCGTCGGGACACACACACTGGAAGCTGCCCTCGTTGTTCACACACTCACCACCGCGACACAGCAGAGGGTTCCGCTCACACTCATCAATGTCTGGGAGGAGAGAACACAGAGCGTGAGAGAGACAAACACACACACACACACACACACACACACACACACACACACACACACACACACACACACACACACACACACACACACACACACACACACACACACACACACACACACACACACACACACACACACACACACACACACACACACACACACACACACAGAAAGAAAGAAAGAAAGAAAGAAAGAAAGAAAGAAAGAAAGAAAGAAAGAAAGAAAGAAAGAAAGAAAGAAAGAAAGAAAGAAAGAAAGAAAGAAAGAAAAAGAGAGAGAGCGAGAGTCACATACGTCAGACTATTTATGCATATTTTCTCATCTGTAGTCATTACTACTTTGTGGGAAAAATAAATATAATTTCACTCAGTCAGGAATGTGTTCAAAGCCAAGCCATGGCTATTACATTCATAAATAAAGAAATAAACCATTGAACATTAAACATTTTCACAGATGTCAGGACATTATGACCAGTAATTGCATATAAAAGCGTCTGGATGCTGGAGTGTGTGTGTGTAAATCAAGTAGTAAAATACAATTATCCAGAGAAAAATGGTACTGTGGGTTGAGAGTATAGGGAGTGATCTGAGCGTGCTTTAAATGTATAGCTGGTATTCCCATAAAGGCTGTAACACGCACACAGCACAGGCCTGGGGAGCGAATCACCCTCTCTTCCTTACACACACACACACACACACACACACACACACACACACACACACACACACACACACACACACACACACACACACACACACACACACACACACACACACACACACACACACACACACACACACACACACACACACACACGCACACACACGGTGCTTGAGTACTGGGTCTGTAACAGGATGTCAGCATGGCAGGACTCCCCTGCCCTGATCCACTTCATAGAGCGTTTTAAAGGCCTGTGGCAGAGTTACTATGGAGAAGGAGTTACTATGGAGATGAAATTACTATGGAGATGGAGTTACTATGGAGATGGTGTTTCCTTATGTGTTATTATGTTATTATAGACTGAAAATGTTTTCCTCTGTCATGTACTCCACAATACAGTACTGATAGAGGTAGAATCTAGTACTGGGATGGGACAGCTGTCCAGATGTGTCCAGGTGTGTTCGGGTGTGTCCAGGTGTGTTCAGGTGTGTCCAGTTGTGTCCAGTTGTTTCCAGGTGTGTTAAGGTGTGTCCAGGTGTGTGCAGGTGTGTTAAGGTGTGTTAAGGTGTGTGCAGGTGTGTTAAGGTGTGTGCAGGTGGGTTAAGGTGTATCCAGGTGTGTGCAAGTGTGTGCAGGATTGTCCAGGTGTGTGCAGGTGTGTTAAGGTGTATCCAGGTGTGTGCAAGTGTGTGCAGGTATGTCCAGGTGTGTGCAAGTGTGTGCAGGATTGTCCAGGTGTGTGCAGGTGTGTCCAGGTATGTCCAGGTGTGTTCAGGTGTGTTCAGGTGTGTTTAGGTCCTCTACTCACCCATGCAGTTCTTCATCATCATGAAGCCGCTCTCGTAACCTTCAAAACATTCGCACTCGAAGTCCCCACCTGTGTTCACACACGTGCCCTGACCACACAGGTCTGGAGAGATACGGCATTCGTCGATGTCTGGAAGGAGAAACACCCACACACATCACAGTTACTTTCCAAAAACACATTAAGAGACATTGCATTGTGAGTAATGTAGTATTTTTGACTATCTATACTATCTTGTGTGTCTGAAAGCTTTAGACGGAGCTCTAGATGTATACTCTGTATGAGCTGTAGACTGACCTGTACAGTTCCTCTCATCAGAGTCCAGAGCGAAGCCGTTGTCACAGCGACAACGGAAACTACCGATGGTGTTCCTACACTTCCCATTGGAGCACAAGCTGTGGATCATCTTACACTCGTTTATATCTAAGAAAGAGGGAGGTAAGGAGGGATGGAGGGACAGAGAGAGAGATAGAGAGAAAAACAGAGAGAGAGAGACTTATTATCTATTTCACTTGCTTTGGCAATGTAAACATATGTTTCCCATGCCAATAAATCCATTTGAATCGAATTGAGAGAGAGAGAGAGAGAGAGAGGTTACAGCAGGTTTTTGAGTTTGTTCACCTGTTATTTTGTTGTAATTTCCCCTAGATTTTGCTCGCCTGAAGTAGAGCATATTGTGATAAATTGCAGGCCACACTACTTGCCTAGAGAGTTTTCAGCTATACTTTTCGTGGCTGTTTATTTACCACCACAGACAGATGCTGGCACTAAGACCGCACTCAGTCAGCTGTATAAGGAAATAAGCAAACAGGAAACAACTCACCCAGAGGCGGCGCTCCTAGTGGCCGGAGACTTTAATGCAGAGAAACTGAAATCAGTTCTACCAAATTTCCATCAACATGTTAAATGTGCAACCAGAGGGAAAAAAATTATAGATCACCTGTACTCCACACACAGAGTACAAAGCTCTCCCTCGCCCTCCATTTGGTAAATCCGACCACAACTCTATCCTCCTGATTCCTGCTTACAAGCAAAAATTGAAGCAGGAAGCACCAGTGACTCGGTCTATAAAAAAGTGGTCCGGTGAAGCAGATGCTAAACTACAGGACTGTTTTGCTATCATAGACTGGAACATGTTCCGGGATTCTTCCGATGGCATTGAGGAGTACATCACATCAGTCACTGGCTTTATCAATAAGTGCATCGAAGACATCATCTCCACAGTGACTGTACGTACATACCCCAACCAGAAGCCATGGATTACAGGCAACATTCGCACTGAGCTAAAGGGTAGAGCTGCCGCTTTCAAGGTATGGGACTCTAACCCGGAAGCTTACAAGAAATCCTGCTATGCCCTGCGACGAACCATCAAACAAGCAAAGCGTCAATACAGGGCTAAGATTGAATCATACTACACCGGCTCCGACGCTCGTCTTATGTGGCAGGGCTTGCAAACTACTACATACTATAAAGGGAAGCACAGCCGCAAGCTGCCCAGTGACACAAGCCTACCAGACGAGCTAAATCACTTCTATGCTCGCTTCGAGGCAAGCAACACTGAGGCATGCATGAGAGCATCAGATGTTCCGGACGACTGTGTGATCATTTTACATTTACATTTAAGTCATTTAGCAAACAAGTCAACATTCACAAGGCTGCGGGGACAGACGGATTACCAGGACGTGTGCTCTGGGCATATGCTGACCAACTGGCAGGTGTCTTCACTGACATTTTCAACATGTCCCTGACTGAGTCTGTAATACCAACATGTTTCAAGCAGACCACCATAGTCACTGTGCCCAAAAACACAAAGGCAACCTGCCTAAATGACTACAGACCCGTAGCACTCACGTCCGTAGCCATGAAGTGCTTTGAAAGGTTGGTAATGGCTCACATCAACACCATTATCCCAGAAACCCGAGACCCACTCCAATTTGCATACCGCCCAAACAGATCCACAGATGATGCAATCTTTATTGCACTCCACACTGCCCTTTCCCACCTGGACAAAAGGAACACCTATGTGAGAAGGCTATTAATTGACTACAGCTTAGCGTTCAACACCATAGTACCCTCAAAGCTCATCATTAAGCTAAGGATCCTGGGACTAAACACCTCACTCTGCAACTGGATCCTGGACTTCCTGACGGGCCGCCCCCAGGTGGTGAGGGTAGGTAGCAACACATCTGCCACGCTGATCCCCAGGGGTGCGTGCTCAGTCCCCTCCTGTACTCCCTGTTCACCCACGACTGCATGGCAAGGCACGACTCCAACACCATCATTAAGTTTGCAGACGACACAACAGTGGTAGGCCTGATCACCAACAATGACGAGACAGCCTATAGGGAGGAGGTCAGAGACCTGGCCGGGTGGTGCCAGAATAACAACCTATCCCTCAACGTAACCAAGACTAAGAGATTATTGTGGACTACAGGAAAAGGCGGACCGAGAATGCCCCCATTCTCATTGACGGGGCTTTAGTGGAGCATGTTGAGAGCTTCAAGTTCCTTGGTGTCCACATCACCAACAAACTAGAATGGTCCAAACACACCAAGGCGGTTGTGAAGAAGGCACAACAAAGCCTATTCCCCCTCAGGAAACTAAAAAGATTTGGCATGGGTCCTGAGATCCTCAAAAGGTTCTACAGCTGCAACATCGAGAGCATCCTGACTGGTTGCATCACCGCCTGGTACGGCAATTGCTCGGCCTTTGACCGCAAGGGTAGTGCGTACGGCCCAGTACATCACTAAGCTGCCTGCCATCCAGGCAGGGCTAAGCTGCCTGCCATCCAGGACCTCTACACCAGGCGGTGTCAGAGGAAGGCCCTGAACAGACTCCTGAACAGGTAATCAAATGGCTACCCGGACTATTTGCATTGTGTTCCCCCCCCCAACCCCTCTTTTTACGTTGCTGCTACTCTCTGTTTATCATATATGCATAGTCACTTTAACTATACATTCATGTACATACTACCTCAATCAGCCTGACTAACCGGTGTCTGTATGTAGCCTCGCTACTTTTATAGCCTCGCTACTGTATATAGCCTGTCTTTTTACTGTTGTTTTATTTCTTTACTTACCTATTGTTCACCTAATACCTTTTTTGCATTATTGGTTAGAGCCTGTAAGTAAGCATTTCACTGTAAGGTCTACACCTGTTGTATTCGGCACATGTGACAAATAAACTTTGATTTTCATTGATAGGAGTAAGTGATATGGCAACGGAATTGGGTCATGTGTACCTTTGAGGATGGGCCTCAAGGTTTTAAAATGAAACGTGGCCGGATCTACCATTGAGAAAGGACCTGAAGGAGTATAGGAGGTAGGGGAAGGGACTAGGTTTGAAATGGAACGTATGAGGAATACCTTTGAGGAAGGGCCGTCCATTAATGAAGTCTCCTCTGTTAGCGAAGCCGGGTCCCCTGGGACAGAGCTGGCTGTACTCCTGAGAACCTTTCTCCGGACACTCATCACATTCCGGGCCCCAGGCCACACCCACTGAGCAGCAGCACGCGTCCACACGGTGACGACCCGGGATAGGGGCTCCGCAACGCTCATCCTCGTGGCTCAGATAACACTGCTCTGTACGCAGGTCTGGAGGGGGGAAACATACGATAACAAAACACCATAATGCAAAATACAATTATTGTGGAGTACACAACAGTGTAATGGACTACAGTACCCATTAGCGTAGTGCTTGTGGACTACAGTACCCACCTATACATGTCCGTCCGGTGGCGTCGACAGTCATCCCAGGGGGACACTGGCAGATGAAGGAACCCACGGTGTTCACACACTTCCCATTGATACACACCCCCGGAAACACCTCACACTCATTAACATCTACAGGTGGAGAGAGAACACACAGAACCTAGACTCCATTAACAACAACACTAGAAACACAACAGACACACATACTAGAGCCTGTCATCAACAACAGAATAAAACAACGCTAAGTGAACTAACAGAACTATTTATTGTCCATGAGAACTATGATAAAATCATTGTGTTGGGTGATTTTAATATTCATGTTGACAAAGAGACTGATTCCAAGGCCATTGCATTTATGAATATTTTGAGCTCTATATACTTTCTCCAACAAGGCAATTAGAAACACCAGGTAAAAAATCTAGGTGTTATTTTAGATTTTGAACTCATTTTCGAATCACACACTGGGAATGTGACCAAAATAGCTTTTTGCCACCTGAGGAACATTGCCAAGGTGCCGTCGTTTCTCTCTCAGGCTGATACAGAGAGACTCATCCATGATTTTATTACAAACAGGCTTGACTACTGTAATGCTCTCCTGTCTGGTCTACACAAGAAAGCCATTGGTCAACTGCAAAACATACAGAATGCTGCAGCACGGGTACTGACCAAGACCAGACGGAGAGCACGCATTACACCAGTTTTAAGGTCTCTGCACTGGCTGCCTGTGAGTAATAGAATACATTTTAAGATTCTTCTATTGGTTTATAAATCAATCCACGATTGTGCACCCCAATACATGTCAGACATGCTTTTAAGTTATGTACCCAGTTGGTCCCTCAGGTCCTTTGGCACTGGCCTTTTAACTATCCCAAAGCCTAGGACCAAGAGGCATGGAGAGGCAGCCTTTAGTTATTATGCCCCCAGCCTCTGGATTAGCCTGCCAGAGAACCTGAGGGGAGCCGAAACTGTGGACATCTTTTTAATACACACATTTTTAGCTTTGCTATTCCTTAGGGTGCTTTTTAGTTGTTAAGTTTTTATTGTTATTCTTTAGTTTTTTATCCTCTTATGTTTGTTGTGTAGTAAATATTTCCGTTTTTATTTTCATCGTTTTTTATTTGTTTTGTCTTATGAAGAACATTGTGTTGCATTCCATGTCTGAAATGTGCTGTGTAAATAAAGCTTCATTTGATACATGCCAACGAAAACAATCAATGCAACAAACTGCATTATAACTCGTTTTTGAAATCAAACACTGGAGTTGAGGGAATATGTGTATTTGCTAAGTGAATGATGAGTCTTGTCGGAGTCCTTCTCCGGGTGTCATTACCTTCACAGATGGTCCCTCTGACTCTAGCATAACCCTTAGTGCAGAACTGATCTGAAAGAGAAGGAGGAAGAGAGAACAAGACATATTAAAATACCTCCACATTCTGTGAGACCCTGCCCTATAGGCTTTGATGTGTAATAGGTCTGGTCATGACCTGACCGGGAAAAACTCCTGGCCCCAGTACAGGCTCTAACCCTCACCTAGCTACAGTACAGGTTCTAACCCTCACCTAGCTACAGTACAGGTTCTAACCCTCACCTAGCTACAGTACAGGTTCTAACCCTCACCTAGCTACAGTACAGGTTCTAACCCTCACCTAGCTACAGTACAGGCTCTAACCCTCACCTAGCTACAGTACAGGCTCTAACCCTCACCTAGCTACAGTACAGGTTCTAACCCTCACCTAGCTACAGTACAGGTTCTAACCCTCACCTGGTTCACACAAGGCACAGGGTCTTCCCCAGGCCTCTCCCCAGAGAAGGGCTACAGGTTAAATAGGTTCTATAAGTTCTAGAGATTCTAGATGTTCCATGTGGTTCTATATGGTTCTGTAGGTTCCCACTAACCTGGTTCACACTTGGCACAGGGACTTCCCCAGGCCTCTCCCAGTGTGGAGCAGCAGTGGGATTTCAGAGTGGCTCCGTTGATGTTGATCTCACAGCGTCCGTTAATCACCTTCAGCCAACATGTGCCTTTACTGGTCTCTACAGGGACAGGGAGAGGGAGGGCAGAGGACTGTACTAATACACAGCATAACATTTCATAGCTGCCATTTTAGCCCCTCAGATAGTAGTCCCCTAATCCTCTGGTCAAAAGTAACATCCTCTCACAAACACACACATACACACAAACAGCAGGGGTTGTTATACTCACGTACCTATACACTGTGTTCCAGAGGCGTCCAGCGTGCTGCCTGCTGAGCAGAGACACACGTAGGACCCCGGGCTGTTCTTACAGTCCCCGTTCACACACGGCTTCGACTCACACTCATCAATGTCTGCAGGAGACAACACACATTCATCAATATCGACAAGAAACACACACACATCTATATGACTTAGAGGAGAAAGTCATCCACAAATCAATATCTACAGGAAGATGTGTTACCACGTCGTTCTTTCTACTCCTGACCAGCTTCTAACACGTCTCTGTGTGACACACCGACAGCAGGGCTGGGGGTCAACTCCATTTCAATTCCAGACAATTACGGAAGTACCTTGAAATTCCAATTCTCTGAACTTTAAATGTGATTAAACCCAACCCTGACAGACAGACGGACAGACATACAGACAGTAACTAGTCTGGGCCAGTGTATCTCACCTTCGCAGACATCCGTCTCAGCGTGGAACAGGAAGCCGGTGGGACAGTGGCAGGTGAAACTACCTGGAGTGTTCCTGCACAGGCCGTTGTCACACAGTAACCTGTTCACTGCACACTCATCTATGTCTGAGAGGAGACAGATACACAGACGGAGGTAATACCACAGAATGATATCTTAGAACTCATTTAATACGATCTCTATGGTTAATACATTCATCTACAGTATGTCTGAAGAGACACACACAGACAGACAGACAGACAGACAGACAGACAGACAGACAGACAGACAGACAGACAGACAGACAGACAGACAGACAGACAGACAGACAGACAGACAGACAGACAGACAGACAGACAGACAGACAGACAGACAGACAGGGATAGCAACATTAGGATAATCCAGTCATTTTAAGGATAAGTCATGGGACTTACCAACACAGTGTTTTCCAGTGGTGTCCACCTCAAAGCCCATGTTACAGTTACACTTATAGGTCCTCAGCATGTTCTCACACACACCGTTCTGACAGATGTCCGGGTCCAGAGCACACTCATTGATATCTGGGAGAGATTAACACACAAGGTTAATATCTGGGAGAGAGAGTCATTTCATTGAGACACACCAGGTTCCCTCTGTTTTTGATCGTTACCTCTGCCATCGCTGGTGGTGCCGGGGCCGTTACTACACAGAGCCAGGAACTCAGCTGCAAAACACACACACACACACACACACACACACACACACACACACACACACACACACACACACACACACACACACACACACA
This sequence comes from Salvelinus alpinus, assembly GCF_045679555.1. Taxonomy (NCBI): domain Eukaryota; kingdom Metazoa; phylum Chordata; class Actinopteri; order Salmoniformes; family Salmonidae; genus Salvelinus; species Salvelinus alpinus. The sequence goes on from NC_092090.1 coordinate 23,582,653, forward strand.
CACACACACACACACACACACACACACACACACACACACACACACACACACACACACACACACAGGGGTTAGTGAAACTACTAAATGAAATAACAGCATTTTGTGAACACATCACATTTGCCAACATCCAGAGATCTCAGAGCAAGTAATTTCATACCATGTTATTATCCGTTTCCATGCTTTCTCATTTGGTCTGGATGTATATGAAATGAACTCTTAATGTGGTGGGACTTTGGCGTCTTTTTGATACTCAGACTTTAACAGGCAGAGCTAATGAGAAATGACTGGTTGTAGTGTTATTATGTGTGGCGAGGTGGAGGGGTGGAGGGGGGTGGCAGGGTGGAGGAGTGGAGGAGTGGAGGGGGTGGCAGGGTGGAGGAGTGGGGGTGGAGGAGTGGAGGGGGTGGCAGGGTGGAGGAGTGGAGGAGTGGAGGGGGTGGCAGGGTGGAGGAGTGGGGGTGGAGGAGTGGAGGGGGTGGCAGGGTGGAGGAGTGGGGGTGGAGGAGTGGAGGGGGTGGGAGGGTGGAGGAGTGGGGGTGGAGGAGTGGAGGGGGTGGCAGGGTGGAGGAGTGGGGGTGGAGGAGTGGAGGGGGTGGCAGGGTGGAGGAGTGGGGTGGAGGAGTGGAGGGGGTGGCAGGGTGGAGGAGTGGGGGTGGAGGAGTGGAGGGGGTGGCAGGGTGGAGGAGTGGGGGTGGAGGAGTGGAGGAGTGGGGATGGAGGAGTGGAGGGGGTGGCAGGGTGGAGGAGTGGGGTGGAGGAGTGGAGGGGGTGGCAGGGTGGAGGAGTGGAGGAGTGGGGATGGAGGAATGGAGGTGGAGGGGTGGAGGGGGGTGGAGGAGTGAAGTGTTGGAGTCAGACAGTCAGAGATTACAGGCCAGATGAAGACAACATCTCCTGTTTCTGTGGATTGAATCAGATTAAGAGTTGGATGGTTTCTAGTCACCAACCATAGAACATCAGTGCATGGTAACGCTGTTACTTTGTCATAGCCGGAACTACCGTGAATATCAATCTCTGTAATCATGACTCAGACAGAGGGAATGCCAAACTGCAGACTCATATCGCTCTGTCTGTTGGACATCAGTTGGCCTGTGGTATTACTAACGTTAGCTGGGATGCCAAAACACATCATCCACTTCACTCAGGACAACAGCATGAGTGGTGGCTGTGTAGACCCAGTGTGTGTGTGTGTGTGTGTGTGTGTGTGTGTGTGTGTGTGTGTGTGTGTGTGTGTGTGTGTGTGTGTGTGTGTGTGTGTGTGTGTGTGTGTGTGTGTGTGTGTGTGTGTGTGTGTGTGTGTGTGTGTGTGTGTGTGTGTGTGTGTGTGTGTGTGTGTGTGTGTGTGTGTGTGTGTGTGTGTGTGTGTGTGTGTGTGTGTGTGTGTGTGTGTGTGTGTGTGTGTGTGTGTGTGTGTGTGAGTGTGCGTGTGTAAGGGTGTGTGTGTAAGGGCGTGTGTGTGTGTACCTGAGTTTTGGGGTGGGCATGGTTGGCAGGACTCTCCAAAGGCATACTCCACACTGGCACAGCAGCATTCTGACTTGGTCACGGCTCCGAAGAATGGCTTCACACACTGTCCCCGCTTGTAGCCTCCGTAACAAGTGCTGCGCATATGTGTGTCTGGAATCAGGATACAGAGAAAACTATGAATCTATCTCTTCCTGTTTCTCTCACTCCTTCCCCTTCTCCCTCCCTCCCTCCCTCCCTCCCTCCCTCCCTCCCTCCCTCCCTCGTTCAGACAAACAACAGTTAAACAAACAGGGTTGTGTATAGAAGGGATTGCAGCATTCCCCTGATCTGATATCATCCAGAACGAATGCAGTCAACCCAAACTGTACACTTCCTGCCTGCTCACTCACATTGGGAAACCAGGAATATGGTCCCAAACCAATACTACGACCACACACTCTTAGAAAAAAAGGGTTCCAAAAGGGAATTTATGATTGATTAAACCAAATCAATCAATCAATAATAGATTGATCATAGATCAGATTCTAGATTCTAGAGAGGAGAGAGACACTCACCGACACAGACGCGGCCATCCAGACCCACGGCCAGACCAGCCATACACTCACATCTGAACGACCCCTCCGTGTTCACACAGTGGCCGTTCATACACATCCCTGGAGTCTCACACTCATCAATGTCTGGTAGGGAGACAGGAGGAGAACAGGGGAGATAGGAGGGGAGAACAGGGGAGACAGGGGAGAAGAGGGGAGACAGGAGGGGAGAAGAGGGGAGACAGGAGGAGAAGAGGGGAGACAGGAGCGGAGAACAGGGGAGACAGGAGGGGAGAACAGGGGAGACAGGGGAGAAGAGGGGAGACAGGAGGGGAGAACAGGGGAGAACAGGGGAGACAGATGAGAAGAGGGGAGACAGGAGGGGAGAACAGGGGAGACAGGAGCAGAGAACAGAGGAGACAGGAGGGGAGAACAGGGGAGAAGAGGGGAGATAGGGGAGGCAGGAGGGTAGAACAGGGGAGACAGGAGGGGAGAACAGGGGAGACAGGAAGGGAGAATAGGGGAGACAGGGAAGAACAGGGGAGACAGGAGGGAAGAACAGGGGAGACAGGAGGGGAGACAGGTGAAAGGGGGTAGGCGGTAGCAGGGGAGAACAGGGGAGACAGGAAGGGAGACAGGTGAAAGGGGGTAGGCGGTAGCAGGGGAGAACAGGGGAGACAGGAGGGGAGACAGGTGAAAGGGGGTAGGCGGTAGCAGAGGAGAACAGGGGAGACAGGAGGGGAGACAGGTGAAAGGGGGTAGGCGGTAGCAGAGGAGAACAGGGGAGACAGGAAGGGAGACAGGTGAAAGGGGGTAGGCGGTAGCAGGGGAGAACAGGGGAGACAGGAAGGGAGACAGGTGAAAGGGGGTAGGCGGTAGCAGGGGAGAACAGGGGAGACAGGAAGGGAGACAGGTGAAAGGGGGTAGGCGGTAGCAGGGGAGAACAGGGGAGACAGGAAGGGAGACAGGTGAAAGGGGGTAGGCGGTAGCAGGGGAGAACAGGGGAGACAGGAAGGGAGACAGGTGAAAGGGGGTAGGCGGTAGCAGGGGAGAACAGGGGAGACAGGAAGGGAGACAGGTGAAAGGGGGTAGGCGGTAGCAGGGGAGAACAGGGGAGACAGGAAGGGAGACAGGTGAAAGGGGGTAGGCGGTAGCAGGGGAGAACAGGGGAGACAGGAAGGGAGACAGGTGAAAGGGGGTAGGCGGTAGCAGGGGAGAACAGGGGAGACAGGAAGGGAGACAGGTGAAAGGGGGTAGGCGGTAGCAGGGGAGAACAGGGGAGACAGGAAGGGAGACAGGAGGGGAGACAGGTGAAAGGGGGTAGGCGGTAGCAGAGGAGAACAAAGGTTATGATAGCATAAATTGGAACACTATGAGACGGTTTACCAGACCTACATTAAGGCTATTATGTCTAAAGATAACTGTCAATGTACACTGAGTTTACTAAACATTAAGAACACCTTCCTAATATTCAGTTGTCAACGTACACTGAGTTTACTAAACATTAAGAACATCTTCCTAATATTCAGTTGTCAACGTACACTGAGTTTACTAAACATTAAGAACATCTTCCTAATATTCAGTTGTCAACGTACACTGAGTTTACCAAACATTAAGAACATCTTCCTAATATTCAGTTGTCAATGTACACTGAGTTTACCAAACATTAGGAACACCTTCCTAATATTCAGTCCTAATATTCCCTTTCATCTACACTGATTGAAGTGGATTTAACAAGTGACATCAATAAGGGATCATAGCTTTCCCCTGGATTCACCTGGTCAGTCTATGTCATGGAAAGAGCAGGTGTTCTTAATGTTTTGTACACTCAGTGTATATTTTCTTTTGAGCATGCTTATTCCAGAAGCAGGCCTAACAAAGGTCTGGGAAACCAGCTCAATATCAACTGTCAAGTTATACCCACAAAATATCCTTCTGAATGTCCATGTAACTTCTCTTCTCTAGACTCAATCTGGTCAAAGGAGTCAAGGTTGTTTCTTTACTATAGTTCTTTCACTTCAAACAACTTCAACTCACACAGATGAACTGGACTTGACATTATTGAACTGGGCTTTACATTATTGAACTGGGCTTTACATTATTGAACTGGACTTGACATTATTGAACAGTACTTGACATTATTGAACTGTACTTGACATTATTGAACTGGACTTGACATTATTGAACTGGACTTGACATTATTGAACTGGACTTGACATTATTGAACTGTACTTGACATTATTGAACTGGACTTGACATTATTGAACTGGGCTTTACATTATTGAACTGGACTTGACATTATTGAACTGGGCTTTACATTATTGAACTGGACTTGACATTATTGAACTGTACTTGACATTATTGAACTGGACTTGACATTATTGAACTGGACTTGACATTATTGAACTGGACTTGACATTATTGAACTGTACTTGACATTATTGAACTGGACTTGACATTATTGAACTGTACTTTACATTATTAAGTGAAAATATTTGACTTGCAGTTTCCTAACCACTTTCTAAGGGCCACTTATTTCATGATTCATCTATAATGGCTGTACAGTATAACTTCACTCTTTATCTTCCTGGAAGATCATATAACCCAACAGAAGAAAAAGCTTTCTGCTGCTCCAGTCACATAAGCCCATAATGTAAACCACAGTGGTGTATTCTAACAATGACCCTAATGACGTGTAAACAGTGATGTGGCTGGTTGCTTTGTGTTATGTCTGGAGCCACTGGAGGACAGAAACATGGGCTGTATTCCAAATAACACCCTGTATCCTAAATAGTACCCTATGTTTGACCAGGGTACATACTGTAGATCTCTGGTTGAAGTAGTACACCATATAGGAATTGGCCATTTGGGAACCAACCTTGGTTTACTCAGAGGCAGAGAAAGAGCACAGAGGCCTCAACAGACTGTGTAGACTGTTAACCCTCTCTAGACTGTGTAGACTGTTAAACCTCTCTAGACTGTATAGACTGTTAACCCTCTCTAGACTGTTAATCCTCTCTAGACTGTGTAGACTGTTAACCCTCTCTAGACTGTGTAGACTGTTAACCCTCTCTAGACTGTTAACCCTCTCTAGACTGTGTAGACTGTTAACCCTCTCTAGACTGTGTAGACTGTTAACCCTCTCTAGACTGTTAAACCTCTCTAGACTGTGTAGACTGTTAACCCTCTCTAGACTGTGTAGACTGTTAACCCTCTCTAGACTGTGTAGACTGTTAACCCTCTCTAGACTGTGTAGACTGTTAAACCTCTCTAGACTGTGTAGACTGTTAACCCTCTCTAGACTGTGTAGACTGTTAAACCTCTCTAGACTGTTAAACCTCTCTAGACTGTGTAAACTGTTAACCTCTCTAGACCGTGTAAACTGTTAAACCTCTCTAGACTGTTAACCCTCCCTAGACTGTGTAAACTGTTAACCCTCTCTAGACTGTGTAGACTGTTAACCTCTCTAGACTGTGTAGACTGTTAACCCTCTCTAGACTGTATAGACTGTTAAACCTCTCTAGACTGTGTAGACTGTTAAACCTCTCTAGACTGTGTAGACTGTTAACCTCTCTAGACTGTTAATCCTCTCTAGACTGTGTAGACTGTTAACCCTCTCTAGACTGTGTAGACTGTTAACCCTCTCTAGACTGTGTAGACTGTTAACCCTCTCTAGACTGTGTAGACTGTTAACCCTCTCTAGACTGTTAATCCTCTCTAGACTGTGTAGACTGTTAACCCTCTCTAGACTGTGTAGACTGTTAACCCTCTCTAGACTGTTAAACCTCTCTAGACTGTGTAGACTGTTAACCCTCTCTAGACTGTGTAGACTGTTAACCCTCTCTAGACTGTTAACCCTCTCTAGACTGTGTAGACTGTTAACCCTCTCTAGACTGTTAATCCTCTCTAGACTGTGTAGACTGTTAACCCTCTCTAGACTGTGTAGACTGTTAACCCTCTCTAGACTGTGTAGACTGTTAACCCTCTCTAGACTGTGTAGACTGTTAACCCTCTCTAGACTGTGTAGACTGTTAACCCTCTCTAGACTGTGTAGACTGTTAAACCTCTCTAGACTGTGTAGACTGTTAAACCTCTCTAGACTGTGTAGACTGTTAACCCTCTCTAGACTGTGTAGACTGTTAACCCTCTCTAGACTGTGTAGACTGTTAACCCTCTCTAGACTGTGTAGACTGTTAACCCTCTCTAGACTGTGTAGACTGTTAAACCTCTCTAGACAGTGTAGACTGTTAAACCTCTCTAGACTGTGTAGACTGTTAAACCTCTCTAGACTGTGTAGACTGTTAAACCTCTCTAGACTGTGTAGACTGTTAACCCTCTCTAGACTGTATAGACTGTTAAACCTCTCTAGACTGTGTAGACTGTTAAACCTCTCTAGACTGTGTAAACTGTTAAACCTCTCTAGACAGTGTAGACTGTTAAACCTCTCTAGACAGTGTAGACTGTTAACCTCTCTAGACTGTGTAGACTGTTAAACCTCTCTAGACTGTGTAGACTGTTAACCCTCTCTAGACTGTATAGACTGTTAAACCTCTCTAGACTGTGTAGACTGTTAACCTCTCTAGACCGCACAATTCATTACTGAGGAAATACATCCCTCTCTGAAATGAGACAGTCTCTACTCTATGTAGACTACTAGCAACAGAACTCCCATTTAGCCTTTTTTACATGAATTTGCCACCTTTTGGTACATTTTTGTGGCATTGACACTTTTCAGTACATTTCCTGACTTTTACACTTTCCGGGACATTGCATTTGACAGTTTTCATATACTTTTCTGATGCGGCAGACAGAGGGTTGTGATTGGACAGCAGACGTACCTACACAAAAGCGCCCGGTTGGGTCGAGCAGATAGCCATGTTTACAAATACATTTAAAGCTTCCCTCGTCGTTGATGCACATCCCATTCAAACACATGTTCCTGATCAGACACTCATCCATGTCTGGGGGAGAGAAACACACACACACACACACACACACACACACACACACACACACACACACACACACACACACACACACACACACACACACACACACACACACACACACACACACACACACACACACACACACACACAACATATTAGGACAATATATACAGGTCATAGACAACAATAGGTCAAAATGAATCTAAAATATGTGGGAAAATACTATTAGAATATACAGAACGACTGCATGCCTTCAAGTAGTGTAGAGGGTTCCATATCTAAGATCGAGAATTAATTAAGATTGAGAGAAAGAAAGAATGACAGAAACTGAGAGACAGAGAGGAAGAGAGAGAGAGAGAGAGAGACAGAGAGAGAGAGAGAGAGAGAGACAGAGAGAGAGAAACAGAGAGAGAGAGAAAAAGAAAGAGAGAGAGACAGAGGAGAGAGAGAAACAGAGAACGAAAGAGACAGAGACAGAGAGAAACAGATAGAGGCTGATGTATTTGACAATGTGTATCAATATGGCATGTTAATAAAGTTAATTAAAATTAAAATTGTGAGATATAGAAAGAGGAAAAGAGATCAACAGAGAGAAACAATGAGAAACAGAGATCAACAGAGACGAACAGAGACCAACAGAGATCAACAGAAACCAACAGAGACCAACAGAGATCAACAGAGATCAACAGAGAGAAACAGAGACCAACAGAGACCAACAGAGATCAACAGAGACCAACAGAGATCAACAGAGACCAACAGAGACCAACAGAGATCAACAGAGATCAACAGAAACCAACAGAGATCAACAGAGATCAACAGAAACCAACAGAGATCAACAGAGCGAAACAGAGACCAACAGAGATCAACAGAAACCAACAGAGACCAACAGAGATCAACAGAGATCAACAGAGATCAACAGAGACCAACAGAGATCAAAATAAACCAACAGAGACCAACAGAGATCAACAGAGACCAACAGAGATCAACAGAGATCAACATGGACCAACAGAGATCAACAGAGATCAACAGAGACCAACAGAGATCAACAGAGACCAACAGAGATCCACAAAGACAAATAAGAGATCAACAGAGATCAACAGAGATCCACAAAGACAAACAGAGATCAACAAAGATCCACAAAGACAACAGAGATCAACAGAGATCCACAAAGACAAACAGAGATCAACAAAGATCCACAAAGACAAACAGAGATCAACAAAGATCCACAAAGACAACAGAGATCGACAGAGACCGACAGAGATCGACAGAGATCAACAAAGATCCACAAAGACAACAGAGATCGACAGAGATCCACAAAGACAAACAGAGATCAACAGAGATCCACAAAGACAACAGACATCAACAGAGATCAACAGAGATCAACAGAGATCCACAAAGACAACAGAGATCAACAGAGATCAACAGAGATCAACAGAGATCCACAAAGACAAACAGAGATCAACAGAGATCAACAGAGATCAACAGAGATCAACAGAGATCCACAAAGACAACAGAGATCAACAGAGATCAACAGAGATCCACAAAGACAAACAGAGATCCACAAAGACAACAGAGATCAACAGAGATCAACAGAGACCAACAGAGATCCACAAAGACAAACAGAGAGAGAGGTGTGTTTGAGACAGACCTTGACAGTTCTTCCCGTCAGTAGAGATCTCAAAGCCGGCGTTGCAGACACAGTGGAAGCTCCCCTCAGTGTTCACACACCTTCCGTTGTTACAGATACGACCGTTTGCCACACACTCATCCAGGTCTGAAACACACACAGGACATGATATTCTCACCACTCTCACCACTCTGTGTGTATGTGTGTGTGTGTACAGTTGTGTGTGTTTTACCTCTGCACTCGGTCCTGGTAGCAGTAGACTGGAAGCCAGCAGGACACTGGCAGAAGTAGGATCCAGCCGTGTTCACACACTCTCCGTTCACACACGGGTTACGTTCACACTCATCATCATCTGGAGAGCAAACACACTCATAAGAACCAAACTCTGTCCGTCAACCAAACTCTGTCCATCTGTCCCTCCCTCCCTCCCTCCCTCCCTCCCTCCCTCCCTCCCTCCCTCCCTCCCTCCATTGCTCCATCCCTCTCTCCCTCGTCCTCTCACCCTCCTGCCCTCTCACTCCCTCCTCCATCCCTCTCTCCCTCCTCCCATCACCCTCCAGCCCTCTCCCTCTCACCCTACCCCCTCACCCTCCTGCCCTCTCCATCTCTCCCTCCTCCCCTCACCCTCCTGCCCTCTCCCTCCCTCCCTCCTCCCTCTCACCCTCAACCTCCTCCCCTCACCCTCCTGCCCTCTCCCTCCCTCCTCCATCCCTCCATCCCTCTCACCCTCCCCCTCCTGCCCTCTCCTTCCCTCTCTCTCCTCCATCCTCCATCCCTCTCTCCCTCCTCCCCTCACCCTCCTGCACTCTCCCCCCTTTCTCTCATCCATCCTCCATCCCTCTCTCCCTCCTCCCCTCACCCTCCTGCCCTCTCCCTCCCTCTCTCCTCCCTCTTCCATCCCTCTCTCCCTCCTCCCCTCTCCCTCCCTCTCTCTCCTCCATCCCCCATCCCTCTCTCCCTCCTCCCCTCACCCTCCTGCCCTCTTCCTCCCTCTCTCTCATCCCTCCTCCATCCCTCTCTCCCTCCTCCCCTCACCCTCCTGCCCTCTCCCTCCCTCTCTCCTCCCTCTTCCATCCCTCTCTCCCTCCTCCCCTCTCCCTCCCTCCCTCTCTCTCCTCCATCCCCCATCCCTCTCTCCCTCCTCCCCTCACCCTCCTGCCCTCTCCCTCCCTCTCTCTCATCCATCCTCCATCCCTCTCTCCCTCCTCCCCTCACCCTCCTGCACTCCCCCCCTCTCTCCTCCCTCCACCATCCCTCTCTCCCTCCTGCCCTCTCCCTCCCTCTCTCTCCTCCCTCCTCCATGCCTCTCTCCCTCCTCCCCTCACCCTCCCGCCCTCTCCCTCCCTCTCTCTCCTCCCTCCTCCATCCCTCTCTCCCTCCTCCCCTCACCCTCCTGCCCTCTCCCTCCCTCCCTCCTCCATTGCTCCATCCCTCACCGATACACTCTCCTCGTGAGTCTAGTCTGAAGCCCATGTTACAGTCACAGCGGTAGCTTCCAGGGGAGGGGACACAGCGGCCATTCAGACACAGGTTCCTGTATACCTCACACATGTTAGTAATGCTGGTACTGATGTTCTGGGTCTGGATGATGCCTGGAGGGGGAGAGGGGGGAGAGGAGGGGGAGATGTAGTGGAGAGAGGAGTAAAGGAGAGAGAGGGAGAGGATGAGAGAGAGGGATGTAGTGGGGAGAGGGGGAAAGGAGAGAGAGGGAGAGGATGAGAGAGAGGGATGTAGAGGGGAGAGGGGGAAAGGAGAGAGAGGGAGAGGATGAGAGAGAGGGATGTAGTGGGGAGAGGGGGAAAGGAGAGAGAGGGAGAGGATGAGAGAGAGGGATGTAGAGGGGAGAGGGGGAAAGGAGAGAGAGGGAGAGGATGAGGGAGAGGGGTGTAGTGGGGAGAGAGGGTAAGGAGAGAGAGGGAGAGGATGAGGGAGAGGGGTGTAGTGGGGAGAGAGGGTAAGGAGAGAGAGGGAGAGGATGAGGGAGAGGGGTGTAGTGGGGAGAGGGAGGGAGAGGGAGAGAGAAAAGGGGGGTGAGAGACAGAAAGAGGGGTTACCACATTACCACATTCATAGTCATAAGAGACACTTCATTACTGAAGGATTTCTTAACCATTAAGGTTTTAATATGACTCTGATTTTAACATGTGAGGAGGCTTCAGTGGTGAGAGATGAGGGGTAAGATGTCAGGGTACTACTTACTGGGTCCAGGGTATTGATCTGGTCCAGGCGGAGGCTGGAAAGGGATTGGTGGTCCTGGGTAGGGTGGTCTTGGATAGATACCTGGGACCTGGGGAACTCCTGGTCTTCCCCCTCCCCCACCTGGGAGAGGCCCTCCCCCACCTGGGAGAGTCTCCCCCCCTGGACCGGTCTGCACCTGTGTGCACAGCTTCTGGTACTCATCTAGAGCAGAGAGAGAGACACATAGAAATATGACGAAATAGAGAAGAAACATCTACAGCTAAAGTGAAAATGATTGCTGATTGTACATGAGTACTGGGTCAGTACCTACCAGTCCCTGTCATGGGGCACAACTCAGGACTGGACCCGTCCGACCAGCAGCGCCCACTGTCACAGCAGCACTGTATCTTGGTCAGGAGCTGGGAGTTCTGGTTGGCACAACGCCCATTCAGCAGGCTGGCATAGCAGTACCCACCCCGGGCATCTGGAGAGAGACAAAACCAGACAACACATGTTTATGCCAAACACATCATAGAAATACCCACCATGGATATCTAGAGAGAGAACAGGCTATTGGGACTCAGAGATTCTGAGTTAAGTGGGGTCAGGGGAAGGGAGCGAGGAAAGAGGAGAGAGGATGGGAGAGAAGGGGGAGAGAGGAAGAGAGACAGAGGAGGATGAGGGGAAGGAGAGGGAGGGAGAGAGAGAGGAGGGGAGAAGGGGGAGAGAGGAAGAGAGACAGAGGAGGATGAGGGGAAGGAGAGGGAGGGAGAGAGAGAGGAGGGGAGAGAAGGGGGAGAGAGGAAGAGAGACAGAGGAGGATGAGGGGAAGGAGAGAGGAAGAGAGAGAGAGGATGGGAGAGAAGGGGGAGGGAGGGAGAGAGAGAGGAGGGGATAAAGGAGGGAAGAGGACAAACATCTCAACACAGGGAGCTTGTTGATGTTCATAATAATGTAGTATTGGTGGGAAACAGATAGATATGTCTGGTCCAGCACCTCTCTGTGGAGCGGAAGGCTCATAGCGAACATTCCTTCCTCACAAACATCCTCTCCTGGGGGGCTGTGTGTGTGTGTGTGTGTGTGTGTGTGTGTGTGTGTGTGTGTGTGTGTGTGTGTGTGTGTGTGTGTGTGTGTGTGTGTGTGTGTGTGTGTGTGTGTGTGTGTGTGTGTGTGTGTGTGTGTCAATTTGACCACTCTGACCCAGATTCCTGTCGGATCCTTTGTGAGACGGACTGAACCGATCTGGTCCTGATTTACTGCTCTCTCTGGACATGTTTGGAGGGGAGTTCCTGGTGTGTGTGTGTGTTGGCGAGGATGTGTGTGCATGTTCCTAACACGCACGGTCATCAACCCCCTGGCCAGTGGACCATTGCTGTTTCTCATTGGCACACACAAACGCACGCACAAACACACAAGCGTACACACACACACACACAGACACACACAAGCAAAACTGAATGCTTCCTCCACACTGTGTGACTACGCAGAGGCACCTGAGACAGAAAGTGTGTGTACAAACCAGTCTGGTGTGATGTCTCCTTCAGACAAGAGAACATCATATATCCCTGTCTCTCCATGGTCCTGTCTAGTCAGGATACATCCAGTATATCACTATCCCTGTCTGTCTCTCCATGGTCCTGTCTAGTCAGGATACATCCAGTATATCACTAACCCTGTCTGTCTCTCCATGGTGCTCTCTAGTCAGGATACATCCAGTATATCACTATCCCTGTCTGTCTCTCCATGGTGCTCTCTAGTCAGGATACATCCAGTATATCACTATCCCTGTCTGTCTCTCCATGGTCCTGTCTAGTCAGGATACAACCAGTATATCACTATCCCTGTCTGTCTCTCCATGGTGCTCTCTAGTCAGGATACATCCAGTATATCACTATCCCTGTCTGTCTCTCCATGGTGCTCTCTAGTCAGGATACATCCAGTATATCACTATCCCTGTCTGTCTCTCCATGGTGCTCTCTAGTCAGGATACATCCAGTATATCACTATCCCTGTCTGTCTCTCCATGGTCCTGTCTAGTCAGGATACAACCAGTATATCACTATCCCTGTCTGTCTCTCCATGGTGCTCTCTAGTCAGGATACATCCAGTATATCACTATCCCTGTCTGTCTCTCCATGGTGCTCTCTAGTCAGGATACATCCAGTATATCACTATCCCTGTCTGTCTCTCCATGGTCCTGTCTAGTCAGGATACATCCAGTATATCACTATCCCTGTCTATCTCTCCATGGTCCTGTCTAGTCAGGATACAACCAGTATATCACTATCCCTGTCTGTCTCTCCATGGTGCTCTCTAGTCAGGATACATCCAGTATATCACTATCCCTGTCTATCTCTCCATGGTGCTCTCTAGTCAGGATACAACCAGTATATCACTATCCCTGTCTGTCTCTCCATGGTGCTCTCTAGTCAGGATACATCCAGTATATCACTATCCCTGTCTGTCTCTCCATGGTCCTGTCTAGTCAGGATACAACCAGTATATCACTATCCCTGTCTGTCTCTCCATGGTGCTCTCTAGTCAGGATACATCCAGTATATCACTATCCCTGTCTGTCTCTCCATGGTGCTCTCTAGTCAGGATACATCCAGTATATCACTATCCCTGTCTGTCTCTCCATGGTCCTGTCTAGTCAGGATACATCCAGTATATCACTATCCCTGTCTATCTCTCCATGGTCCTGTCTAGTCAGGATACATCCAGTATATCACTATCCCTGTCTGTCTCTCCATGGTGCTCTCTAGTCAGGATACATCCAGTATATCACTATCCCTGTCTGTCTCTCCATGGTCCTGTCTAGTCAGGATACATCCAGTATATCACTATCCCTGTCTGTCTCTCCATGGTCCTGTCTAGTCAGGATACATCCAGTATATCACTATCCCTGTCTGTCTCTCCATGGTGCTCTCTAGTCAGGATACATCCAGTATATCACTATCCCTGTCTGTCTCTCCATGGTCCTGTCTAGTCAGGATACAACCAGTATATCACTATCCCTGTCTGTCTCTCCATGGTGCTCTCTAGTCAGGATACATCCAGTATATCACTATCCCTGTCTGTCTCTCCATGGTGCTCTCTAGTCAGGATACATCCAGTATATCACTATCCCTGTCTGTCTCTCCATGGTGCTCTCTAGTCAGGATACATCCAGTATATCACTATCCCTGTCTGTCTCTCCATGGTCCTGTCTAGTCAGGATACAACCAGTATATCACTATCCCTGTCTGTCTCTCCATGGTGCTCTCTAGTCAGGATACATCCAGTATATCACTATCCCTGTCTGTCTCTCCATGGTGCTCTCTAGTCAGGATACATCCAGTATATCACTATCCCTGTCTGTCTCTCCATGGTCCTGTCTAGTCAGGATACATCCAGTATATCACTATCCCTGTCTATCTCTCCATGGTCCTGTCTAGTCAGGATACAACCAGTATATCACTATCCCTGTCTGTCTCTCCATGGTGCTCTCTAGTCAGGATACATCCAGTATATCACTATCCCTGTCTATCTCTCCATGGTCCTGTCTAGTCAGGATACATCCAGTATATCACTATCCCTGTCTGTCTCTCCATGGTCCTGTCTAGTCAGGATACAACCAGTATATCACTATCCCTGTCTGTCTCTCCATGGTGCTCTCTAGTCAGGATACAACCAGTATATCACTATCCCTGTCTGTCTCTCCATGGTGCTCT
>NC_092090.1:23597216-23639716 GCF_045679555.1 Salvelinus alpinus
GTCTGTCTCCCTGTTTCTCTCTCTCTCTCTCTCCAGCCCCCTTGTCTACCCATGCTGGGTTTATTATAGTCAATAGATCAGCTGTGCTGAGAAGCAGAATGATGTGCTAGCAGAGGTAGAAGAAAGCAGAGGTGGAAAACAGACAAATGGCAATAGAAGAAGTGTCTGTCTGGTCTCTATACTAACAGTCCTGTTTGTCTGCATGGTCTCTCATGGTGTGCAGAGTTGTGTTTAAGGCATTAGCCAGAGAGAGAGAGAGAGAGAGAGAGAGAGAGACAGAGAGAGAAAGCTCTTTCGCAGCTCCTATAATGAAGCAGCAGGAAGAAAGAGGTATGCAGGTATGCACAGTGAGCACAGTGTGACATTACACCCCCCCATCTCCTCTACTCTGTTCTCCTTCACTCTGCATTCAGAGAAAATAGCTCGTTGTAGTGGAATTAGAGTGAAGCGACTACTGACCTAAATACTAACGGCTGGAAGTCTGGACAACATTCAACTCCCCTCTCTCTACCCTCTGCTCTCTGCCTCAGCCAGTGAGGAAGGACGAGGGAAGAGAGAGGGGGATAGAGAGAAAGATACACAGAGAGGGAGAGAGAGGAGAGCGAGAGAGAGAGAGAGAGAGAGAGAGAGTTGAGCCGTGGCCAGCCTAGCAGACTGTAGTGCTAAAGGCCCCTCATTACCAAAATTACTGATTTACAGGGACCAGACTATCTCTCTCTCTCTGTCTCTCCCTCTCTGACGTTCTCTCTCTCTGAATCCTGCTGACTAAAGAACAGCTGGTAGAGTTCCAGGTAGAAATCAGATTAAAGAACAGCTGGTAGAGTTCCAGGTAGAGAGCAGATTAATTAACAGCTGGTAGAGTTCCAGGTAGAGAGCAGATTAAAGAACAGCTGGTAGAGTTCCAGGTAGAGAGCAGAGTAAAGAACAGCTGGTAGAGTTCCAGGTAGAGAGCAGAGTAAAGAACAGCTGGTAGAGTTCCAGGTAGAGAGCAGAGTAAAGAACAGCCGGTAAAGTTCCAGGTAGAGAGCAGAGTAAAGAACAGCAGGTAGAGTTCCAGGTAGAGAGCAGAGTAAAGAACAGCTGGTAGAGTTCCAGGTAAAGAGCAGATTAAAGAACAGCTGGTAGAGTTCCAGGTAGAGAGCAGAGTAAAGAACAGCTGGTAGAGTTCCAGGTAGAGAGCAGAGTAAAGAACAGCTGGTAGAGTTCCAGGTAGAGAGCAGAGTAAAGAACAGCTGGTAGAGTTCCAGGTAGAGAGCAGAGTAAAGAACAGCTGATAGAGTTCCAGGTAGAGAGCAGAGTAAAGAACAGCAGGTAGAGTTCCAGGTAGAGAGCTGAGTAAAGAACAGCTGGTAGAGTTCCAGGTAGAGAGCAGAGTAAAGAACAGCTGGTAGAGTTCCAGGTAGAGAGCAGAGTAAAGAACAGCTGGTAGAGTTACAGGTAGAGAGCAGAGTAAAGAACAGCTGGTAGAGTTACAGGTAGAGAGCAGAGTAAAGAACAGCTGGTAGAGTTCCAGGAAGAGAGCAGATTAAAGAACAGCAGGTAGAGTTACAGGAAGAGAGCAGATTAAAGAACAGCTGGTAGAGTTACAGGTAGAGAGCAGATTAAAGAACAGCTGGTAGAGTTCCAGGTAGAGAGCAGAGTAGAGAACAGCTGGTAGAATTCCAGGTAGAGAGCAGAGTAAAGAACAGCAGGTAGAGTTCCAGGTAGAGAACAGAGTAAAGAACAGCAGGTAGTGTTCCAGGAAGAGAGCAGATTAAAGAACAGCTGGTAGAGTTCCAGGTAGAGAGCAGAGTAAAGAACAGCAGGTAGAGTTACAGGAAGAGAGCAGATTAAAGAACAGCAGGTAGAGTTCCAGGTAGAGAGCAGGTTAATTAACAGCTGGTAGAGTTCCAGGTAGAGAGCAGAGTAAAGAACAGCTGGTAGAGTTCCAGGTAGAGAGCAGAGTAAAGAACAGCTGGTAGAGTTCCAGGTAGAGAGCAGAGTAAAGAACAGCTGGTAGAGTTCCAGGTAGAGAGCAGAGTAAAGAACAGCTGGTAGAGTTCCAGGTAGAGAGCAGAGTAAAGAACAGCTGATAGAGTTCCAGGTAGAGAGCAGAGTAAAGAACAGCAGGTAGAGTTCCAGGTAGAGAGCTGAGTAAAGAACAGCTGGTAGAGTTCCAGGTAGAGAGCAGAGTAAAGAACAGCTGGTAGAGTTCCAGGTAGAGAGCAGAGTAAAGAACAGCTGGTAGAGTTACAGGTAGAGAGCAGAGTAAAGAACAGCTGGTAGAGTTCCAGGTAGAGAGCAGAGTAAAGAACAGCTGGTAGAGTTCCAGGAAGAGAGCAGATTAAAGAACAGCAGGTAGAGTTACAGGAAGAGAGCAGATTAAAGAACAGCTGGTAGAGTTACAGGTAGAGAGCAGATTAAAGAACAGCTGGTAGAGTTCCAGGTAGAGAGCAGAGTAGAGAACAGCTGGTAGAATTCCAGGTAGAGAGCAGAGTAAAGAACAGCAGGTAGAGTTCCAGGTAGAGAACAGAGTAAAGAACAGCAGGTAGTGTTCCAGGAAGAGAGCAGATTAAAGAACAGCTGGTAGAGTTCCAGGTAGAGAGCAGAGTAAAGAACAGCAGGTAGAGTTACAGGAAGAGAGCAGATTAAAGAACAGCAGGTAGAGTTCAGGTAGAGAGCAGATTAAAGAACAGCAGGTAGTGTTCCAGGTAGAGAGCAGACTAAAGAACAGCTGGTAGAGTTCCAGGTAGAGAGCAGAGTAAAGAACAGCTGGTAGAGTTCCAGGTAAAGAGCAAAGTAAAGAACAGCTGGTAGAGTTCCAGGTAGAGAGCAAAGTAAAGAACAGCTGGTAGAGTTCCAGGTAGAGAGCAGAGTAAAGAACAGCTGGTAGAGTTCCAGGTAGAGAGCAGAGTAAAGAACATCTGGTAGAGTTCCAGGTAGAGAGCAGAGTAAAGAACAGCTGGTAGAGTTCCAGGTAGAGAGCAGAGTAAAGAACAGCTGGTAGAGTTCCAGGTAGAGAGCAGAATAAAGAACAGCTGGTAGAGTTCCAGGTAGAGAGCAGCTTAAAGAACAGCTGGTAGAGTTCCAGGTAGAGAGCAGAGTAAAGAACAGCTGGTAGAGTTCCAGGTAGAGAGCAGAGTAAAGAACAGCTGGTAGAGTTCCAGGTAGAGATTAGAATAAAGAACAGCTGGTAGAGTTCCAGGTAGAGAGCAGCTTAAAGAACAGCTGGTAGAGTTCCAGGTAGAGAGCAGAGTAAAGAACAGCTGGTAGAGTTCCAGGTAGAGAGCAGAGTAAAGAACAGCTGGTAGAGTTCCAGGTAGAGAGCAGAGTAAAGAACAGCTGGTAGAGTTCCAGGTAGAGAGCAGATTAATTAACAGCTGGTA
The DNA here is from genome assembly GCF_045679555.1 of Salvelinus alpinus. NCBI lineage: Eukaryota > Metazoa > Chordata > Actinopteri > Salmoniformes > Salmonidae > Salvelinus > Salvelinus alpinus. The sequence continues at coordinate 23,600,582 of NC_092090.1, forward strand.
GAGTTCCAGGTAGAGAGCAGAGTAAAGAACAGCTGGTAGAGTTCCAGGTAGAGAGCAGTGTAAAGAACAGCTGGTAGAGTTCCAGGTAGAGAGCAGAGTAAAGAACAGCTGGTAGAGTTCCAGGTAGAGAGCAGAGCAAAGAACAGCGGGTAGAATTCCAGGTAGAGAGCAGAGTAAAGAACAGCTGGTAGAGTTCCAGGTAGAGAGCAGAGTAAAGAACAGCTGGTAGAGTTCCAGGTAGAGAGCAGAGTAAAGAACAGCTGGTAGAGTTCCAGGTAGAGAGCAGAGTAAAGAACAGCTGGTAGAGTTCCAGGTAGAGAGCAGAGTAAAGAACAGCTGGTAGAGTTCCAGGTAGAGAGCAGAGTAAAGAACAGCTGGTAGAGTTCCAGGTAGAGAGCAGCTTAAAGAACAGCTGGTAGAGTTCCAGGTAGAGAGCAGAGTAAAGAACAGCTGGTAGAGTTCCAGGTAGAGAGCAGTGTAAAGATCAGCTGGTAGAGTTCCAGGTAGAGAGCAGAGTAAAGAACAGCTGGTAGAGTTCCAGGTAGAGAGCAGATTAAAGAACAGCTGGTAGAGTTCCAGGTAGAGAGCAGAGTAAAGAACAGCTGGTAGAGTTCCAGGTAGAGAGCAGATTAATTAACAGCTGGTAGAGTTCCAGGTAGAGAGCAGAGTAAAGAACAGCTGGTAGAGTTCCAGGTAGAGAGCAGAGTAAAGAACAGCTGGTAGAGTTCCAGGTAGAGAGCAGAGTAAAGAACAGCTGGTAGAGTTCCAGGTAGAGAGCAGCTTAAAGAACAGCTGGTAGAGTTCCAGGTAGAGAGCAGAGTAAAGAACAGCGGGTAGAGTTCCAGGTAGAGAGCAGAGTAAAGAACAGCTGGTAGAGTTCCAGGTAGAGAGCAGCTTAAAGAACAGCTGGTAGAGTTCCAGGTAGAGAGCAGAGTAAAGAACAGCTGGTAGAGTTACAGGTAGAGCGCAGAGTAAAGAACAGCTGGTAGAGTTCCAGGTAGAGAGCAGAGTAAAGAACAGCTGGTAGAGTTCCAGGTAGAGAGCAGAGTAAAGAACAGCTGGTAGAGTTCCAGGTAGAGCGCAGAGTAAAGAACAGCTGGTAGAGTTCCAGGTAGAGAGCAGAGTAAAGAACAGCTGGTAGAGTTCCAGGTAGAGAGCAGATTAAAGAACAGCGGGTAGAGTTACAGGAAGAGAGCAGAGTAAAGAACAGCTGGTAGAGTTCCAGGTAGAGAGCAGAGTAAAGAACAGCTGGTAGAGTTCCAGGAAGAGAGCAGAGTAAAGAACAGCTGGTAGAGTTCCAGGTAGAGAGCAGAGTAAAGAACAGCTGGTAGAGTTACAGGTAGAGAGCAGAGCAAAGAACAGCGGGTAGAGTTCCAGGTAGAGAGCAGAGTAAAGAACAGCTGGTAGAGTTCCAGGTAGAGAGCAGCTTAAAGAACAGCTGGTAGAGTTCCAGGTAGAGAGCAGATTAATTAACAGCTGGTAGAGTTCCAGGTAGAGAGCAGAGTAAAGAACAGCGGGTAGAGTTCCAGGTAGAGAGCAGATTAAAGAACAGCTGGTAGAGTTCCAGGTAGAGAGCAGAGTAAAGAACAGCTGGTAGAGTTCCAGGTAGAGAGCAGATTAATTAACAGCTGGTAGAGTTCCAGGTAGAGAGCAGAGTAAAGAACAGCTGGTAGAGTTCCAGGTAGAGAGCAGAGTAAAGAACAGCTGGTAGAGTTCCAGGTAGAGAGCAGAGTAAAGAACAGCTGGTAGAGTTCCAGGTAGAGAGCAGCTTAAAGAACAGCTGGTAGAGTTCCAGGTAGAGAGCAGAGTAAAGAACAGCGGGTAGAGTTCCAGGTAGAGAGCAGAGTAAAGAACAGCTGGTAGAGTTCCAGGTAGAGAGCAGCTTAAAGAACAGCTGGTAGAGTTCCAGGTAGAGAGCAGAGTAAAGAACAGCTGGTAGAGTTACAGGTAGAGCGCAGAGTAAAGAACAGCTGGTAGAGTTCCAGGTAGAGAGCAGAGTAAAGAACAGCTGGTAGAGTTCCAGGTAGAGAGCAGAGTAAAGAACAGCTGGTAGAGTTCCAGGTAGAGCGCAGAGTAAAGAACAGCTGGTAGAGTTCCAGGTAGAGAGCAGAGTAAAGAACAGCTGGTAGAGTTCCAGGTAGAGAGCAGATTAAAGAACAGCGGGTAGAGTTACAGGAAGAGAGCAGAGTAAAGAACAGCTGGTAGAGTTCCAGGTAGAGAGCAGAGTAAAGAACAGCTGGTAGAGTTCCAGGAAGAGAGCAGAGTAAAGAACAGCTGGTAGAGTTCCAGGTAGAGAGCAGAGTAAAGAACAGCTGGTAGAGTTACAGGTAGAGAGCAGAGCAAAGAACAGCGGGTAGAGTTCCAGGTAGAGAGCAGAGTAAAGAACAGCTGGTAGAGTTCCAGGTAGAGAGCAGCTTAAAGAACAGCTGGTAGAGTTCCAGGTAGAGAGCAGATTAATTAACAGCTGGTAGAGTTCCAGGTAGAGAGCAGAGTAAAGAACAGCGGGTAGAGTTCCAGGTAGAGAGCAGCTTAAAGAACAGCTGGTAGAGTTCCAGGTAGAGAGCAGAGTAAAGAACAGCTGGTAGAGTTCCAGGTAGAGAGCAGCTTAAAGAACAGCTGGTAGAGTTCCAGGTAGAGAGCAGAGTAAAGACCAGCTGGTAGAGTTCCAGGTAGAGAGCAGTGTAAAGATCAGCTGGTAGAGTTCCAGGTAGAGAGCAGAGTAAAGAACAGCTGGTAGAGTTCCAGGTAGAGAGCAGAGCAAAGAACAGCTGGTAGAGTTCCAGGTAGAGAGCAGAGTAAAGAACAGCTGGTAGAGTTCCAGGTAGAGAGCAGGTTAATTAACAGCTGGTAGAGTTCCAGGTAGAGAGCAGAGTAAAGAACAGCTGGTAGAGTTCCAGGTAGAGAGCAGAGTAAAGAACAGCTGGTAGAGTTCCAGGTAGAGAGCAGAGTAAAGAACAGCTGGTAGAGTTCCAGGTAGAGAGCAGCTTAAAGAACAGCTGGTAGAGTTCCAGGTAGAGAGCAGAGTAAAGAACAGCGGGTAGAGTTCCAGGTAGAGAGCAGAGTAAAGAACAGCTGGTAGAGTTCCAGGTAGAGAGCAGCTTAAAGAACAGCTGGTAGAGTTCCAGGTAGAGAGCAGAGTAAAGAACAGCTGGTAGAGTTCCAGGTAGAGCGCAGAGTAAAGAACAGCTGGTAGAGTTCCAGGTAGAGAGCAGAGTAAAGAACAGCTGGTAGAGTTCCAGGTAGAGAGCAGAGTAAAGAACAGCTGGTAGAGTTCCAGGTAGAGAGCAGAGTAAAGAACAGCTGGTAGAGTTCCAGGTAGAGAGCAGAGTAAAGAACAGCTGGTAGAGTTCCAGGTAGAGAGCAGATTAAAGAACAGTGGGTAGAGTTCCAGGTAGAGAGCAGATTAAAGAACAGCTGGTAGAGTTACAGAAAGAGAGCAGAGTAAAGAACAGCTGGTAGAGTTCCAGGTAGAGAGCAGAGTAAAGAACAGCTGGTAGAGTTCCAGGAAGAGAGCAGAGTAAAGAACAGCTGGTAGAGTTCCAGGTAGAGAGCAGAGTAAAGAACAACTGGTAGAGTTCCAGGTAGAGAGCAGAGTAAAGAACAGCTGGTAGAGTTCCAGGTAGAGAGCAGAGTAAAGAACAGCTGGTAGAGTTCCAGGTAGAGAGCAGAGTAAAGAACAGCTGGTAGAGTTCCAGGTAGAGAGCAGAGTAAAGAACAGCTGGTAGAGTTCCAGGTAGAGAGCAGAGTAAAGAACAGCTGGTAGAGTTCCAGGTAGAGAGCAGAGTAAAGAACAGCTGGTAGAGTTCCAGGTAGAGAGCAGAGTAAAGAACAGCTGGTAGAGTTCCAGGTAGAGAGCAGATTAATTAACAGCTGGTAGAGTTCCAGGTAGAGAGCAGAGTAAAGAACAGCTGGTAGAGTTACAGGTAGAGAGCAGAGCAAAGAACAGCGGGTAGAGTTCCAGGTAGAGAGCAGAGTAAAGAACAGCTGGTAGAGTTCCAGGTAGAGAGCAGCTTAAAGAACAGCTGGTAGAGTTCCAGGTAGAGAGCAGATTAATTAACAGCTGGTAGAGTTCCAGGTAGAGAGCAGAGTAAAGAACAGCGGGTAGAGTTCCAGGTAGAGAGCAGCTTAAAGAACAGCTGGTAGAGTTCCAGGTAGAGAGCAGATTAAAGAACAGTGGGTAGAGTTCCAGGTAGAGAGCAGATTAAAGAACAGCTGGTAGAGTTACAGAAAGAGAGCAGAGTAAAGAACAGCTGGTAGAGTTCCAGGTAGAGAGCAGAGTAAAGAACAGCTGGTAGAGTTCCAGGAAGAGAGCAGAGTAAAGAACAGCTGGTAGAGTTCCAGGTAGAGAGCAGAGTAAAGAACAACTGGTAGAGTTCCAGGTAGAGAGCAGAGTAAAGAACAGCTGGTAGAGTTCCAGGTAGAGAGCAGAGTAAAGAACAGCTGGTAGAGTTCCAGGTAGAGAGCAGAGTAAAGAACAGCTGGTAGAGTTCCAGGTAGAGAGCAGAGTAAAGAACAGCTGGTAGAGTTCCAGGTAGAGAGCAGAGTAAAGAACAGCTGGTAGAGTTCCAGGTAGAGAGCAGAGTAAAGAACAGCTGGTAGAGTTCCAGGTAGAGAGCAGAGTAAAGAACAGCTGGTAGAGTTCCAGGTAGAGAGCAGCTTAAAGAACAGCTGGTAGAGTTCCAGGTAGAGAGCAGAGTAAAGAACAGCGGGTAGAGTTCCAGGTAGAGAGCAGAGTAAAGAACAGCTGGTAGAGTTCCAGGTAGAGAGCAGCTTAAAGAACAGCTGGTAGAGTTCCAGGTAGAGAGCAGAGTAAAGAACAGCTGGTAGAGTTCCAGGTAGAGCGCAGAGTAAAGAACAGCTGGTAGAGTTCCAGGTAGAGAGCAGAGTAAAGAACAGCTGGTAGAGTTCCAGGTAGAGAGCAGAGTAAAGAACAGCTGGTAGAGTTCCAGGTAGAGAGCAGAGTAAAGAACAGCTGGTAGAGTTCCAGGTAGAGAGCAGAGTAAAGAACAGCTGGTAGAGTTCCAGGTAGAGAGCAGATTAAAGAACAGTGGGTAGAGTTCCAGGTAGAGAGCAGATTAAAGAACAGCTGGTAGAGTTACAGAAAGAGAGCAGAGTAAAGAACAGCTGGTAGAGTTCCAGGTAGAGAGCAGAGTAAAGAACAGCGGGTAGAGTTCCAGGTAGAGAGCAGCTTAAAGAACAGCTGGTAGAGTTCCAGGTAGAGAGCAGATTAAAGAACAGTGGGTAGAGTTCCAGGTAGAGAGCAGATTAAAGAACAGCTGGTAGAGTTACAGAAAGAGAGCAGAGTAAAGAACAGCTGGTAGAGTTCCAGGTAGAGAGCAGAGTAAAGAACAGCTGGTAGAGTTCCAGGAAGAGAGCAGAGTAAAGAACAGCTGGTAGAGTTCCAGGTAGAGAGCAGAGTAAAGAACAACTGGTAGAGTTCCAGGTAGAGAGCAGAGTAAAGAACAGCTGGTAGAGTTCCAGGTAGAGAGCAGAGTAAAGAACAGCTGGTAGAGTTCCAGGTAGAGAGCAGAGTAAAGAACAGCTGGTAGAGTTCCAGGTAGAGAGCAGAGTAAAGAACAGCTGGTAGAGTTCCAGGTAGAGAGCAGAGTAAAGAACAGCTGGTAGAGTTCCAGGTAGAGAGCAGAGTAAAGAACAGCTGGTAGAGTTCCAGGTAGAGAGCAGAGTAAAGAACAGCTGGTAGAGTTCCAGGTAGAGAGCAGCTTAAAGAACAGCTGGTAGAGTTCCAGGTAGAGAGCAGCTTAAAGAACAGCTGGTAGAGTTCCAGGTAGAGAGCAGAGTAAAGAACAGCTGGTAGAGTTCCAGGTAGAGCGCAGAGTAAAGAACAGCTGGTAGAGTTCCAGGTAGAGAGCAGAGTAAAGAACAGCTGGTAGAGTTCCAGGTAGAGAGCAGAGTAAAGAACAGCTGGTAGAGTTCCAGGTAGAGAGCAGAGTAAAGAACAGCTGGTAGAGTTCCAGGTAGAGAGCAGAGTAAAGAACAGCTGGTAGAGTTCCAGGTAGAGAGCAGATTAAAGAACAGTGGGTAGAGTTCCAGGTAGAGAGCAGATTAAAGAACAGCTGGTAGAGTTACAGAAAGAGAGCAGAGTAAAGAACAGCTGGTAGAGTTCCAGGTAGAGAGCAGAGTAAAGAACAGCTGGTAGAGTTCCAGGAAGAGAGCAGAGTAAAGAACAGCTGGTAGAGTTCCAGGTAGAGAGCAGAGTAAAGAACAACTGGTAGAGTTCCAGGTAGAGAGCAGAGTAAAGAACAGCTGGTAGAGTTCCAGGTAGAGAGCAGAGTAAAGAACAGCTGGTAGAGTTCCAGGTAGAGAGCAGAGTAAAGAACAGCTGGTAGAGTTCCAGGTAGAGAGCAGAGTAAAGAACAGCTGGTAGAGTTCCAGGTAGAGAGCAGAGTAAAGAACAGCTGGTAGAGTTCCAGGTAGAGAGCAGAGTAAAGAACAGCTGGTAGAGTTCCAGGTAGAGAGCAGATTAATTAACAGCTGGTAGAGTTCCAGGTAGAGAGCAGAGTAAAGAACAGCTGGTAGAGTTACAGGTAGAGAGCAGAGCAAAGAACAGCGGGTAGAGTTCCAGGTAGAGAGCAGAGTAAAGAACAGCTGGTAGAGTTCCAGGTAGAGAGCAGCTTAAAGAACAGCTGGTAGAGTTCCAGGTAGAGAGCAGATTAAAGAACAGCTGGTAGAGTTCCAGGTAGAGAGCAGAGTAAAGAACAGCTGGTAGAGTTCCAGGTAGAGAGCAGAGTAAAGAACAGCTGGTAGAGTTCCAGGTAGAGAGCAGAGTAAAGAACAGCTGGTAGAGTTCCAGGTAGAGAGCAGCTTAAAGAACAGCTGGTAGAGTTCCAGGTAGAGAGCAGAGTAAAGAACAGCTGGTAGAGTTCCAGGTAGAGAGCAGTGTAAAGATCAGCTGGTAGAGTTCCAGGTAGAGAGCAGAGCAAAGAACAGCTGGTAGAGTTCCAGGTAGAGAGCAGAGTAAAGAACAGCTGGTAGAGTTCCAGGTAGAGAGCAGGTTAATTAACAGCTGGTAGAGTTCCAGGTAGAGAGCAGAGTAAAGAACAGCTGGTAGAGTTCCAGGTAGAGAGCAGAGTAAAGAACAGCTGGTAGAGTTCCAGGTAGAGAGCAGAGTAAAGAACAGCTGGTAGAGTTCCAGGTAGAGAGCAGCTTAAAGAACAGCTGGTAGAGTTCCAGGTAGAGAGCAGAGTAAAGAACAGCGGGTAGAGTTCCAGGTAGAGAGCAGAGTAAAGAACAGCTGGTAGAGTTCCAGGTAGAGAGCAGCTTAAAGAACAGCTGGTAGAGTTCCAGGTAGAGAGCAGAGTAAAGAACAGCTGGTAGAGTTCCAGGTAGAGCGCAGAGTAAAGAACAGCTGGTAGAGTTCCAGGTAGAGAGCAGAGTAAAGAACAGCTGGTAGAGTTCCAGGTAGAGAGCAGAGTAAAAAACAGCTGGTAGAGTTCCAGGTAGAGAGCAGAGTAAAGAACAGCTGGTAGAGTTCCAGGTAGAGAGCAGAGTAAAGAACAGCTGGTAGAGTTCCAGGTAGAGAGCAGCTTAAAGAACAGCTGGTAGAGTTCCAGGTAGAGAGCAGAGTAAAGAACAGCGGGTAGAGTTCCAGGTAGAGAGCAGAGTAAAGAACAGCTGGTAGAGTTCCAGGTAGAGAGCAGCTTAAAGAACAGCTGGTAGAGTTCCAGGTAGAGAGCAGAGTAAAGAACAGCTGGTAGAGTTACAGGTAGAGCGCAGAGTAAAGAACAGCTGGTAGAGTTCCAGGTAGAGAGCAGAGTAAAGAACAGCTGGTAGAGTTACAGGTAGAGAGCAGAGTAAAGAACAGCTGGTAGAGTTCCAGGTAGAGCGCAGAGTAAAGAACAGCTGGTAGAGTTCCAGGTAGAGAGCAGAGTAAAGAACAGCTGGTAGAGTTCCAGGTAGAGAGCAGATTAAAGAACAGCGGGTAGAGTTCCAGGTAGAGAGCAGATTAAAGAACAGCTGGTAGAGTTACAGGAAGAGAGCAGAGTAAAGAACAGCTGGTAGAGTTCCAGGTAGAGAGCAGAGTAAAGAACAGCTGGTAGAGTTACAGGTAGAGAGCAGAGCAAAGAACAGCGGGTAGAGTTCCAGGTAGAGAGCAGAGTAAAGAACAGCTGGTAGAGTTCCAGGTAGAGAGCAGCTTAAAGAACAGCTGGTAGAGTTCCAGGTAGAGAGCAGATTAATTAACAGCTGGTAGAGTTCCAGGTAGAGAGCAGAGTAAAGAACAGCGGGTAGAGTTCCAGGTAGAGAGCAGCTTAAAGAACAGCTGGTAGAGTTCCAGGTAGAGAGCAGAGTAAAGAACAGCTGGTAGAGTTCCAGGTAGAGAGCAGCTTAAAGAACAGCTGGTAGAGTTCCAGGTAGAGAGCAGAGTAAAGAACAGCTGGTAGAGTTCCAGGTAGAGAGCAGTGTAAAGATCAGCTGGTAGAGTTCCAGGTAGAGAGCAGAGTAAAGAACAGCTGGTAGAGTTCCAGGTAGAGAGCAGAGCAAAGAACAGCTGGTAGAGTTCCAGGTAGAGAGCAGAGTAAAGAACAGCTGGTAGAGTTCCAGGTAGAGAGCAGGTTAATTAACAGCTGGTAGAGTTCCAGGTAGAGAGCAGAGTAAAGAACAGCTGGTAGAGTTCCAGGTAGAGAGCAGAGTAAAGAACAGCTGGTAGAGTTCCAGGTAGAGAGCAGAGTAAAGAACAGCTGGTAGAGTTCCAGGTAGAGAGCAGCTTAAAGAACAGCTGGTAGAGTTCCAGGTAGAGAGCAGAGTAAAGAACAGCGGGTAGAGTTCCAGGTAGAGAGCAGAGTAAAGAACAGCTGGTAGAGTTCCAGGTAGAGAGCAGCTTAAAGAACAGCTGGTAGAGTTCCAGGTAGAGAGCAGAGTAAAGAACAGCTGGTAGAGTTCCAGGTAGAGCGCAGAGTAAAGAACAGCTGGTAGAGTTCCAGGTAGAGAGCAGAGTAAAGAACAGCTGGTAGAGTTCCAGGTAGAGAGCAGAGTAAAGAACAGCTGGTAGAGTTCCAGGTAGAGAGCAGAGTAAAGAACAGCTGGTAGAGTTCCAGGAAGAGAGCAGAGTAAAGAACAGCTGGTAGAGTTCCAGGTAGAGAGCAGAGTAAAGAACAACTGGTAGAGTTCCAGGTAGAGAGCAGAGTAAAGAACAGCTGGTAGAGTTCCAGGTAGAGAGCAGAGTAAAGAACAGCTGGTAGAGTTCCAGGTAGAGAGCAGAGTAAAGAACAGCTGGTAGAGTTCCAGGTAGAGAGCAGAGTAAAGAACAGCTGGTAGAGTTCCAGGTAGAGAGCAGAGTAAAGAACAGCTGGTAGAGTTCCAGGTAGAGAGCAGAGTAAAGAACAGCTGGTAGAGTTCCAGGTAGAGAGCAGAGTAAAGAACAGCTGGTAGAGTTCCAGGTAGAGAGCAGATTAATTAACAGCTGGTAGAGTTCCAGGTAGAGAGCAGAGTAAAGAACAGCTGGTAGAGTTACAGGTAGAGAGCAGAGCAAAGAACAGCGGGTAGAGTTCCAGGTAGAGAGCAGAGTAAAGAACAGCTGGTAGAGTTCCAGGTAGAGAGCAGCTTAAAGAACAGCTGGTAGAGTTCCAGGTAGAGAGCAGATTAATTAACAGCTGGTAGAGTTCCAGGTAGAGAGCAGAGTAAAAAACAGCGGGTAGAGTTCCAGGTAGAGAGCAGCTTAAAGAACAGCTGGTAGAGTTCCAGGTAGAGAGCAGAGTAAAGAACAGCTGGTAGAGTTCCAGGTAGAGAGCAGCTTAAAGAACAGCTGGTAGAGTTCCAGGTAGAGAGCAGAGTAAAGAACAGCTGGTAGAGTTCCAGGTAGAGAGCAGTGTAAAGATCAGCTGGTAGAGTTCCAGGTAGAGAGCAGAGCAAAGAACAGCTGGTAGAGTTCCAGGTAGAGAGCAGAGTAAAGAACAGCTGGTAGAGTTCCAGGTAGAGAGCAGGTTAATTAACAGCTGGTAGAGTTCCAGTTAGAGAGCAGAGTAAAGAACAGCTGGTAGAGTTCCAGGTAGAGAGCAGAGTAAAGAACAGCTGGTAGAGTTCCAGGTAGAGAGCAGAGTAAAGAACAGCTGGTAGAGTTCCAGGTAGAGAGCAGCTTAAAGAACAGCTGGTAGAGTTCCAGGTAGAGAGCAGAGTAAAGAACAGCGGGTAGAGTTCCAGGTAGAGAGCAGAGTAAAGAACAGCTGGTAGAGTTCCAGGTAGAGAGCAGCTTAAAGAACAGCTGGTAGAGTTCCAGGTAGAGAGCAGAGTAAAGAACAGCTGGTAGAGTTCCAGGTAGAGCGCAGAGTAAGGAACAGCTGGTAGAGTTCCAGGTAGAGAGCAGAGTAAAGAACAGCTGGTAGAGTTCCAGGTAGAGAGCAGAGTAAAGAACAGCTGGTAGAGTTCCAGGTAGAGAGCAGAGTAAAGAACAGCTGGTAGAGTTCCAGGTAGAGAGCAGAGTAAAGAACAGCTGGTAGAGTTCCAGGTAGAGAGCAGATTAAAGAACAGCGGGTAGAGTTCCAGGTAGAGAGCAGATTAAAGAACAGCTGGTAGAGTTACAGAAAGAGAGCAGAGTAAAGAACAGCTGGTAGAGTTCCAGGTAGAGAGCAGAGTAAAGAACAGCTGGTAGAGTTCCAGGAAGAGAGCAGAGTAAAGAACAGCTGGTAGAGTTCCAGGTAGAGAGCAGAGTAAAGAACAACTGGTAGAGTTCCAGGTAGAGAGCAGAGTAAAGAACAGCTGGTAGAGTTCCAGGTAGAGAGCAGAGTAAAGAACAGCTGGTAGAGTTCCAGGTAGAGAGCAGAGTAAAGAACAGCTGGTAGAGTTCCAGGTAGAGAGCAGAGTAAAGAACAGCTGGTAGAGTTCCAGGTAGAGAGCAGAGTAAAGAACAGCTGGTAGAGTTCCAGGTAGAGAGCAGAGTAAAGAACAGCTGGTAGAGTTCCAGGTAGAGAGCAGATTAATTAACAGCTGGTAGAGTTCCAGGTAGAGAGCAGAGTAAAGAACAGCTGGTAGAGTTCCAGGTAGAGAGCAGTGTAAAGAACAGCTGGTAGAGTTCCAGGTAGAGAGCAGAGTAAAGAACAGCTGGTAGAGTTCCAGGTAGAGAGCAGAGCAAAGAACAGCGGGTAGAGTTCCAGGTAGAGAGCAGAGTAAAGAACAGCTGGTAGAGTTCCAGGTAGAGAGCAGAGTAAAGAACAGCTGGTAGAGTTCCAGGTAGAGAGCAGAGTAAAGAACAGCTGGTAGAGTTCCAGGTAGAGAGCAGAGTAAAGAACAGCTGGTAGAGTTCCAGGTAGAGAGCAGAGTAAAGAACAGCTGGTAGAGTTCCAGGTAGAGAGCAGATTAATTAACAGCTGGTAGAGTTCCAGGTAGAGAGCAGATTAAAGAACAGCTGGTAGAGTTCCAGGTAGAGAGCAGAGTAAAGAACAGCTGGTAGAGTTCCAGGTAGAGAGCAGATTAATTAACAGCTGGTAGAGTTCCAGGTAGAGAGCAGATTAAAGAACAGCTGATAGAGTTCCAGGTAGAGAGCAGTGTAAAGAACAGCTGGTAGAGTTCCAGGTAGAGAGCAGTGTAAAGAACAGCTGGTAGAGTTCCAGGTAGAGAGCAGAGCAAAGAACAGCTGGTAGAGTTCCAGGAAGAGAGCAGAGTAAAGAACAGCTGGTAGAGTTCCAGGTAGAGAGCAGAGTAAAGAACAACTGGTAGAGTTCCAGGTAGAGAGCAGAGTAAAGAACAGCTGGTAGAGTTCCAGGTAGAGAGCAGAGTAAAGAACAGCTGGTAGAGTTCCAGGTAGAGAGCAGAGTAAAGAACAGCTGGTAGAGTTCCAGGTAGAGAGCAGAGTAAAGAACAGCTGGTAGAGTTCCAGGTAGAGAGCAGAGTAAAGAACAGCTGGTAGAGTTCCAGGTAGAGAGCAGAGTAAAGAACAGCTGGTAGAGTTCCAGGTAGAGAGCAGATTAATTAACAGCTGGTAGAGTTCCAGGTAGAGAGCAGAGTAAAGAACAGCTGGTAGAGTTCCAGGTAGAGAGCAGTGTAAAGAACAGCTGGTAGAGTTCCAGGTAGAGAGCAGAGTAAAGAACAGCTGGTAGAGTTCCAGGTAGAGAGCAGAGCAAAGAACAGCGGGTAGAGTTCCAGGTAGAGAGCAGAGTAAAGAACAGCTGGTAGAGTTCCAGGTAGAGAGCAGAGTAAAGAACAGCTGGTAGAGTTCCAGGTAGAGAGCAGAGTAAAGAACAGCTGGTAGAGTTCCAGGTAGAGAGCAGAGTAAAGAACAGCTGGTAGAGTTCCAGGTAGAGAGCAGAGTAAAGAACAGCTGGTAGAGTTCCAGGTAGAGAGCAGATTAATTAACAGCTGGTAGAGTTCCAGGTAGAGAGCAGATTAAAGAACAGCTGGTAGAGTTCCAGGTAGAGAGCAGAGTAAAGAACAGCTGGTAGAGTTCCAGGTAGAGAGCAGATTAATTAACAGCTGGTAGAGTTCCAGGTAGAGAGCAGATTAAAGAACAGCTGATAGAGTTCCAGGTAGAGAGCAGTGTAAAGAACAGCTGGTAGAGTTCCAGGTAGAGAGCAGTGTAAAGAACAGCTGGTAGAGTTCCAGGTAGAGAGCAGAGCAAAGAACAGCGGGTAGAGTTCCAGGTAGAGAGCAGAGTAAAGAACAGCTGGTAGAGTTCCAGGTAGAGAGCAGCTTAAAGAACAGCTGGTAGAGTACCAGGTAGAGAGCAGATTAATTAACAGCTGGTAGAGTTCCAGGTAGAGAGCAGAGTAAAGAACAGCGGGTAGAGTTCCAGGTAGAGAGCAGCTTAAAGAACAGCTGGTAGAGTTCCAGGTAGAGAGCAGAGTAAAGAACAGCTGGTAGAGTTCCAGGTAGAGAGCAGCTTAAAGAACAGCTGGTAGAGTTCCAGGTAGAGAGCAGAGTAAAGAACAGCTGGTAGAGTTCCAGGTAGAGAGCAGTGTAAAGATCAGCTGGTAGAGTTCCAGGTAGAGAGCAGAGTAAAGAACAGCTGGTAGAGTTCCAGGTAGAGAGCAGATTAAAGAACAGCTGGTAGAGTTCCAGGTAGAGAGCAGAGTAAAGAACAGCTGGTAGAGTTCCAGGTAGAGAGCAGATTAATTAACAGCTGGTAGAGTTCCAGGTAGAGAGCAGAGTAAAGAACAGCTGGTAGAGTTCCAGGTAGAGAGCAGAGTAAAGAACAGCTGGTAGAGTTCCAGGTAGAGAGCAGAGTAAAGAACAGCTGGTAGAGTTCCAGGTAGAGAGCAGCTTAAAGAACAGCTGGTAGAGTTCCAGGTAGAGAGCAGAGTAAAGAACAGCGGGTAGAGTTCCAGGTAGAGAGCAGAGTAAAGAACAGCTGGTAGAGTTCCAGGTAGAGAGCAGCTTAAAGAACAGCTGGTAGAGTTCCAGGTAGAGAGCAGAGTAAAGAACAGCTGGTAGAGTTACAGGTAGAGCGCAGAGTAAAGAACAGCTGGTAGAGTTCCAGGTAGAGAGCAGAGTAAAGAACAGCTGGTAGAGTTCCAGGTAGAGAGCAGAGTAAAGAACAGCTGGTAGAGTTCCAGGTAGAGCGCAGAGTAAAGAACAGCTGGTAGAGTTCCAGGTAGAGAGCAGAGTAAAGAACAGCTGGTAGAGTTCCAGGTAGAGAGCAGATTAAAGAACAGCGGGTAGAGTTCCAGGTAGAGAGCAGCTTAAAGAACAGCTGGTAGAGTTCCAGGTAGAGAGCAGAGTAAAGAACAGCTGGTAGAGTTCCAGGTAGAGAGCAGCTTAAAGAACAGCTGGTAGAGTTCCAGGTAGAGAGCAGAGTAAAGAACAGCTGGTAGAGTTCCAGGTAGAGAACAGTGTAAAGATCAGCTGGTAGAGTTCCAGGTAGAGAGCAGAGTAAAGAACAGCTGGTAGAGTTCCAGGTAGAGAGCAGATTAAAGAACAGCGGGTAGAGTTCCAGGTAGAGAGCAGAGTAAAGAACAGCGGGTAGAGTTCCAGGTAGAGAGCAGAGTAAAGAACAGCTGGTAGAGTTCCAGGTAGAGAGCAGCTTAAAGAACAGCTGGTAGAGTTCCAGGTAGAGAGCAGAGTAAAGAACAGCTGGTAGAGTTACAGGTAGAGCGCAGAGTAAAGAACAGCTGGTAGAGTTACAGGTAGAGAGCAGAGTAAAGAACAGCTGGTAGAGTTCCAGGTAGAGAGCAGAGTAAAGAACAGCTGGTAGAGTTCCAGGTAGAGCGCAGAGTAAAGAACAGCTGGTAGAGTTCCAGGTAGAGAGCAGAGTAAAGAACAGCTGGTAGAGTTCCAGGTAGAGAGCAGATTAAAGAACAGCGGGTAGAGTTCCAGGTAGAGAGCAGCTTAAAGAACAGCTGGTAGAGTTCCAGGTAGAGAGCAGAGTAAAGAACAGCTGGTAGAGTTCCAGGTAGAGAGCAGCTTAAAGAACAGCTGGTAGAGTTCCAGGTAGAGAGCAGAGTAAAGAACAGCTGGTAGAGTTCCAGGTAGAGAGCAGTGTAAAGATCAGCTGGTAGAGTTCCAGGTAGAGAGCAGAGTAAAGAACAGCTGGTAGAGTTCCAGGTAGAGAGCAGATTAAAGAACAGCTGGTAGAGTTCCAGGTAGAGAGCAGAGTAAAGAACAGCTGGTAGAGTTCCAGGTAGAGAGCAGCTTAAAGAACAGCTGGTAGAGTTCCAGGTAGAGAGCAGAGTAAAGAACAGCTGGTAGAGTTACAGGTAGAGCGCAGAGTAAAGAACAGCTGGTAGAGTTCCAGGTAGAGAGCAGAGTAAAGAACAGCTGGTAGAGTTCCAGGTAGAGAGCAGAGTAAAGAACAGCTGGTAGAGTTCCAGGTAGAGCGCAGAGTAAAGAACAGCTGGTAGAGTTCCAGGTAGAGAGCAGAGTAAAGAACAGCTGGTAGAGTTCCAGGTAGAGAGCAGATTAAAGAACAGCGGGTAGAGTTCCAGGTAGAGAGCAGCTTAAAGAACAGCTGGTAGAGTTCCAGGTAGAGAGCAGAGTAAAGAACAGCTGGTAGAGTTCCAGGTAGAGAGCAGCTTAAAGAACAGCTGGTAGAGTTCCAGGTAGAGAGCAGAGTAAAGAACAGCTGGTAGAGTTCCAGGTAGAGAGCAGTGTAAAGATCAGCTGGTAGAGTTCCAGGTAGAGAGCAGAGTAAAGAACAGCTGGTAGAGTTCCAGGTAGAGAGCAGATTAAAGAACAGCTGGTAGAGTTCCAGGTAGAGAGCAGAGTAAAGAACAGCTGGTAGAGTTCCAGGTAGAGAGCAGATTAATTAACAGCTGGTAGAGTTCCAGGTAGAGAGCAGAGTAAAGAACAGCTGGTAGAGTTCCAGGTAGAGAGCAGAGTAAAGAACAGCTGGTAGAGTTCCAGGTAGAGAGCAGAGTAAAGAACAGCTGGTAGAGTTCCAGGTAGAGAGCAGCTTAAAGAACAGCTGGTAGAGTTCCAGGTAGAGAGCAGAGTAAAGAACAGCTGGTAGAGTTCCAGGTAGAGAGCAGAGTAAAGAACAGCTGGTAGAGTTCCAGGTAGAGAGCAGCTTAAAGAACAGCTGGTAGAGTTCCAGGTAGAGAGCAGAGTAAAGAACAGCTGGTAGAGTTACAGGTAGAGCGCAGAGTAAAGAACAGCTGGTAGAGTTCCAGGTAGAGAGCAGAGTAAAGAACAGCTGGTAGAGTTCCAGGTAGAGAGCAGAGTAAAGAACAGCTGGTAGAGTTCCAGGTAGAGCGCAGAGTAAAGAACAGCTGGTAGAGTTCCAGGTAGAGAGCAGAGTAAAGAACAGCTGGTAGAGTTCCAGGTAGAGAGCAGATTAAAGAACAGCGGGTAGAGTTCCAGGTAGAGAGCAGATTAAAGAACAACTGGTAGAGTTCCAGGTAGAGAGCAGAGTAAAGAACAGCTGGTAGAGTTCCAGGTAGAGAGCAGAGTAAAGAACAGCTGGTAGAGTTCCAGGTAGAGAGCAGAGTAAAGAACAGCTGGTAGAGTTCCAGGTAGAGAGCAGAGTAAAGAACAGCTGGTAGAGTTCCAGGTAGAGAGCAGAGTAAAGAACAGCTGGTAGAGTTCCAGGTAGAGAGCAGATTAAAGAACAGCTGGTAGAGTTCCAGGTAGAGAGCAGAGTAAAGAACAGCGGGTAGAGTTCCAGGTAGAGAGCAGAGTAAAGAACAGCTGGTAGAGTTCCAGGTAGAGAGCAGCTTAAAGAACAGCTGGTAGAGTTCCAGGTAGAGAGCAGAGTAAAGAACAGCTGGTAGAGTTCCAGGTAGAGCGCAGAGTAAAGAACAGCTGGTAGAGTTACAGGTAGAGAGCAGAGTAAAGAACAGCTGGTAGAGTTCCAGGTAGAGAGCAGAGTAAAGAACAGCTGGTAGAGTTCCAGGTAGAGCGCAGAGTAAAGAACAGCTGGTAGAGTTCCAGGTAGAGAGCAGAGTAAAGAACAGCTGGTAGAGTTCCAGGTAGAGAGCAGATTAAAGAACAGCGGGTAGAGTTCCAGGTAGAGAGCAGCTTAAAGAACAGCTGGTAGAGTTCCAGGTAGAGAGCAGAGTAAAGAACAGCTGGTAGAGTTCCAGGTAGAGAGCAGCTTAAAGAACAGCTGGTAGAGTTCCAGGTAGAGAGCAGAGTAAAGAACAGCTGGTAGAGTTCCAGGTAGAGAGCAGTGTAAAGATCAGCTGGTAGAGTTCCAGGTAGAGAGCAGAGTAAAGAACAGCTGGTAGAGTTCCAGGTAGAGAGCAGATTAAAGAACAGCTGGTAGAGTTCCAGGTAGAGAGCAGAGTAAAGAACAGCTGGTAGAGTTCCAGGTAGAGAGCAGCTTAAAGAACAGCTGGTAGAGTTCCAGGTAGAGAGCAGAGTAAAGAACAGCTGGTAGAGTTACAGGTAGAGCGCAGAGTAAAGAACAGCTGGTAGAGTTCCAGGTAGAGAGCAGAGTAAAGAACAGCTGGTAGAGTTCCAGGTAGAGAGCAGAGTAAAGAACAGCTGGTAGAGTTCCAGGTAGAGAGCAGAGTAAAGAACAGCTGGTAGAGTTCCAGGTAGAGAGCAGAGTAAAGAACAGCTGGTAGAGTTCCAGGTAGAGAGCAGATTAAAGAACAGCGGGTAGAGTTCCAGGTAGAGAGCAGCTTAAAGAACAGCTGGTAGAGTTCCAGGTAGAGAGCAGAGTAAAGAACAGCTGGTAGAGTTCCAGGTAGAGAGCAGCTTAAAGAACAGCTGGTAGAGTTCCAGGTAGAGAGCAGAGTAAAGAACAGCTGGTAGAGTTCCAGGTAGAGAGCAGTGTAAAGATCAGCTGGTAGAGTTCCAGGTAGAGAGCAGAGTAAAGAACAGCTGGTAGAGTTCCAGGTAGAGAGCAGATTAAAGAACAGCTGGTAGAGTTCCAGGTAGAGAGCAGAGTAAAGAACAGCTGGTAGAGTTCCAGGTAGAGAGCAGATTAATTAACAGCTGGTAGAGTTCCAGGTAGAGAGCAGAGTAAAGAACAGCTGGTAGAGTTCCAGGTAGAGAGCAGAGTAAAGAACAGCTGGTAGAGTTCCAGGTAGAGAGCAGAGTAAAGAACAGCTGGTAGAGTTCCAGGTAGAGAGCAGCTTAAAGAACAGCTGGTAGAGTTCCAGGTAGAGAGCAGAGTAAAGAACAGCGGGTAGAGTTCCAGGTAGAGAGCAGAGTAAAGAACAGCTGGTAGAGTTCCAGGTAGAGAGCAGCTTAAAGAACAGCTGGTAGAGTTCCAGGTAGAGAGCAGAGTAAAGAACAGCTGGTAGAGTTACAGGTAGAGCGCAGAGTAAAGAACAGCTGGTAGAGTTCCAGGTAGAGAGCAGAGTAAAGAACAGCTGGTAGAGTTCCAGGTAGAGAGCAGAGTAAAGAACAGCTGGTAGAGTTCCAGGTAGAGCGCAGAGTAAAGAACAGCTGGTAGAGTTCCAGGTAGAGAGCAGAGTAAAGAACAGCTGGTAGAGTTCCAGGTAGAGAGCAGATTAAAGAACAGCGGGTAGAGTTCCAGGTAGAGAGCAGATTAAAGAACAGCTGGTAGAGTTACAGGAAGAGAGCAGAGTAAAGAACAGCTGGTAGAGTTCCAGGTAGAGAGCAGAGTAAAGAACAGCTGGTAGAGTTCCAGGAAGAGAGCAGAGTAAAGAACAGCTGGTAGAGTTCCAGGTAGAGAGCAGAGTAAAGAACAGCTGGTAGAGTTACAGGTAGAGAGCAGAGCAAAGAACAGCGGGTAGAGTTCCAGGTAGAGAGCAGAGTAAAGAACAGCTGGTAGAGTTCCAGGTAGAGAGCAGCTTAAAGAACAGCTGGTAGAGTTCCAGGTAGAGAGCAGATTAATTAACAGCTGGTAGAGTTCCAGGTAGAGAGCAGAGTAAAGAACAGCTGGTAGAGTTCCAGGTAGAGAGCAGCTTAAAGAACAGCTGGTAGAGTTCCAGGTAGAGAGCAGAGTAAAGAACAGCTGGTAGAGTTCCAGGTAGAGAGCAGCTTAAAGAACAGCTGGTAGAGTTCCAGGTAGAGAGCAGAGTAAAGAACAGCTGGTAGAGTTCCAGGTAGAGAGCAGATTAAAGAACAGCTGGTAGAGTTCCAGGTAGAGAGCAGAGTAAAGAACAGCTGGTAGAGTTCCAGGTAGAGAGCAGATTAATTAACAGCTGGTAGAGTTCCAGGTAGAGAGCAGATTAAAGAACAGCTGATAGAGTTCCAGGTAGAGAGCAGTGTAAAGAACAGCTGGTAGAGTTCCAGGTAGAGAGCAGTGTAAAGAACAGCTGGTAGAGTTCCAGGTAGAGAGCAGAGCAAAGAACAGCGGGTAGAGTTCCAGGTAGAGAGCAGAGTAAAGAACAGCTGGTAGAGTTCCAGGTAGAGAGCAGCTTAAAGAACAGCTGGTAGAGTTCCAGGTAGAGAGCAGATTAATTAACAGCTGGTAGAGTTCCAGGTAGAGAGCAGAGTAAAGAACAGCGGGTAGAGTTCCAGGTAGAGAGCAGAGTAAAGAACAGCTGGTAGAGTTCCAGGTAGAGAGCAGAGTAAAGAACAGCTGGTAGAGTTCCAGGTAGAGAGCAGCTTAAAGAACAGCTGGTAGAGTTCCAGGTAGAGAGCAGAGTAAAGAACAGCTGGTAGAGTTCCAGGTAGAGAGCAGTGTAAAGATCAGCTGGTAGAGTACCAGGTAGAGAGCAGAGTAAAGAACAGCTGGTAGAGTTCCAGGTAGAGAGCAGATTAAAGAACAGCTGGTAGAGTTCCAGGTAGAGAGCAGAGTAAAGAACAGCTGGTAGAGTTCCAGGTAGAGAGCAGATTAATTAACAGCTGGTAGAGTTCCAGGTAGAGAGCAGAGTAAAGAACAGCTGGTAGAGTTCCAGGTAGAGAGCAGAGTAAAGAACAGCTGGTAGAGTTCCAGGTAGAGAGCAGAGTAAAGAACAGCTGGTAGAGTTCCAGGTAGAGAGCAGCTTAAAGAACAGCTGGTAGAGTTCCAGGTAGAGAGCAGAGTAAAGAACAGCGGGTAGAGTTCCAGGTAGAGAGCAGAGTAAAGAACAGCTGGTAGAGTTCCAGGTAGAGAGCAGCTTAAAGAACAGCTGGTAGAGTTCCAGGTAGAGAGCAGAGTAAAGAACAGCTGGTAGAGTTACAGGTAGAGCGCAGAGTAAAGAACAGCTGGTAGAGTTCCAGGTAGAGAGCAGAGTAAAGAACAGCTGGTAGAGTTCCAGGTAGAGAGCAGAGTAAAGAACAGCTGGTAGAGTTCCAGGTAGAGCGCAGAGTAAAGAACAGCTGGTAGAGTTCCAGGTAGAGAGCAGAGTAAAGAACAGCTGGTAGAGTTCCAGGTAGAGAGCAGATTAAAGAACAGCGGGTAGAGTTCCAGGTAGAGAGCAGATTAAAGAACAGCTGGTAGAGTTACAGGAAGAGAGCAGAGTAAAGAACAGCTGGTAGAGTTCCAGGTAGAGAGCAGAGTAAAGAACAGCTGGTAGAGTTCCAGGAAGAGAGCAGAGTAAAGAACAGCTGGTAGAGTTCCAGGTAGAGAGCAGAGTAAAGAACAGCTGGTAGAGTTACAGGTAGAGAGCAGAGCAAAGAACAGCGGGTAGAGTTCCAGGTAGAGAGCAGAGTAAAGAACAGCTGGTAGAGTTCCAGGTAGAGAGCAGCTTAAAGAACAGCTGGTAGAGTTCCAGGTAGAGAGCAGAGTAAAGAACAGCGGGTAGAGTTCCAGGTAGAGAGCAGAGTAAAGAACAGCGGGTAGAGTTCCAGGTAGAGAGCAGCTTAAAGAACAGCTGGTAGAGTTCCAGGTAGAGAGCAGAGTAAAGAACAGCTGGTAGAGTTCCAGGTAGAGCGCAGAGTAAAGAACAGCTGGTAGAGTTCCAGGTAGAGAGCAGAGTAAAGAACAGCTGGTAGAGTTCCAGGTAGAGAGCAGAGTAAAGATCAGCTGGTAGAGTTCCAGGTAGAGAGCAGAGTAAAGAACAGCTGGTAGAGTTCCAGGTAGAGAGCAGAGTAAAGAACAGCTGGTAGAGTTCCAGGTAGAGAGCAGATTAAAGAACAGCGGGTAGAGTTCCAGGTAGAGAGCAGATTAAAGAACAGCTGGTAGAGTTACAGAAAGAGAGCAGAGTAAAGAACAGCTGGTAGAGTTCCAGGTAGAGAGCAGAGTAAAGAACAGCTGGTAGAGTTCCAGGAAGAGAGCAGAGTAAAGAACAGCTGGTAGAGTTCCAGGTAGAGAGCAGAGTAAAGAACAGCTGGTAGAGTTCCAGGTAGAGAGCAGATTAATTAACAGCTGGTAGAGTTCCAGGTAGAGAGCAGATTAAAGAACAGCTGATAGAGTTCCAGGTAGAGAGCAGTGTAAAGAACAGCTGGTAGAGTTCCAGGTAGAGAGCAGTGTAAAGAACAGCTGGTAGAGTTCCAGGTAGAGAGCAGAGCAAAGAACAGCGGGTAGAGTTCCAGGTAGAGAGCAGAGTAAAGAACAGCTGGTAGAGTTCCAGGTAGAGAGCAGCTTAAAGAACAGCTGGTAGAGTTCCAGGTAGAGAGCAGATTAATTAACAGCTGGTAGAGTTCCAGGTAGAGAGCAGAGTAAAGAACAGCGGGTAGAGTTCCAGGTAGAGAGCAGCTTAAAGAACAGCTGGTAGAGTTCCAGGTAGAGAGCAGAGTAAAGAACAGCTGGTAGAGTTCCAGGTAGAGAGCAGCTTAAAGAACAGCTGGTAGAGTTCCAGGAAGAGAGCAGAGTAAAGAACAGCTGGTAGAGTTCCAGGTAGAGAGCAGATTAATTAACAGCTGGTAGAGTTCCAGGTAGAGAGCAGATTAAAGAACAGCTGATAGAGTTCCAGGTAGAGAGCAGTGTAAAGAACAGCTGGTAGAGTTCCAGGTAGAGAGCAGTGTAAAGAACAGCTGGTAGAGTTCCAGGTAGAGAGCAGAGCAAAGAACAGCGGGTAGAGTTCCAGGTAGAGAGCAGAGTAAAGAACAGCTGGTAGAGTTCCAGGTAGAGAGCAGCTTAAAGAACAGCTGGTAGAGTTCCAGGTAGAGAGCAGATTAATTAACAGCTGGTAGAGTTCCAGGTAGAGAGCAGAGTAAAGAACAGCGGGTAGAGTTCCAGGTAGAGAGCAGCTTAAAGAACAGCTGGTAGAGTTCCAGGTAGAGAGCAGAGTAAAGAACAGCTGGTAGAGTTCCAGGTAGAGAGCAGCTTAAAGAACAGCTGGTAGAGTTCCAGGTAGAGAGCAGAGTAAAGAACAGCTGGTAGAGTTCCAGGTAGAGAGCAGTGTAAAGATCAGCTGGTAGAGTACCAGGTAGAGAGCAGAGTAAAGAACAGCTGGTAGAGTTCCAGGTAGAGAGCAGATTAAAGAACAGCTGGTAGAGTTCCAGGTAGAGAGCAGAGTAAAGAACAGCTGGTAGAGTTCCAGGTAGAGAGCAGATTAATTAACAGCTGGTAGAGTTCCAGGTAGAGAGCAGAGTAAAGAACAGCTGGTAGAGTTCCAGGTAGAGAGCAGAGTAAAGAACAGCTGGTAGAGTTCCAGGTAGAGAGCAGAGTAAAGAACAGCTGGTAGAGTTCCAGGTAGAGAGCAGCTTAAAGAACAGCTGGTAGAGTTCCAGGTAGAGAGCAGAGTAAAGAACAGCGGGTAGAGTTCCAGGTAGAGAGCAGAGTAAAGAACAGCTGGTAGAGTTCCAGGTAGAGAGCAGCTTAAAGAACAGCTGGTAGAGTTCCAGGTAGAGAGCAGAGTAAAGAACAGCTGGTAGAGTTACAGGTAGAGCGCAGAGTAAAGAACAGCTGGTAGAGTTCCAGGTAGAGAGCAGAGTAAAGAACAGCTGGTAGAGTTCCAGGTAGAGAGCAGAGTAAAGAACAGCTGGTAGAGTTCCAGGTAGAGCGCAGAGTAAAGAACAGCTGGTAGAGTTCCAGGTAGAGAGCAGAGTAAAGAACAGCTGGTAGAGTTCCAGGTAGAGAGCAGATTAAAGAACAGCGGGTAGAGTTCCAGGTAGAGAGCAGATTAAAGAACAGCTGGTAGAGTTCCAGGTAGAGAGCAGAGTAAAGAACAGCTGGTAGAGTTCCAGGTAGAGAGCAGTGTAAAGAACAGCTGGTAGAGTTCCAGGTAGAGAGCAGAGCAAAGAACAGCGGGTAGAGTTCCAGGTAGAGAGCAGAGTAAAGAACAGCTGGTAGAGTTCCAGGTAGAGAGCAGCTTAAAGAACAGCTGGTAGAGTTCCAGGTAGAGAGCAGATTAATTAACAGCTGGTAGAGTTCCAGGTAGAGAGCAGAGTAAAGAACAGCGGGTAGAGTTCCAGGTAGAGAGCAGCTTAAAGAACAGCTGGTAGAGTTCCAGGTAGAGAGCAGAGTAAAGAACAGCTGGTAGAGTTCCAGGTAGAGAGCAGCTTAAAGAACAGCTGGTAGAGTTCCAGGTAGAGAGCAGAGTAAAGAACAGCTGGTAGAGTTCCAGGTAGAGAGCAGAGTAAAGAACAGCTGGTAGAGTTCCAGGAAGAGAGCAGAGTAAAGAACAGCTGGTAGAGTTCCAGGTAGAGAGCAGAGTAAAGAACAACTGGTAGAGTTCCAGGTAGAGAGCAGAGTAAAGAACAGCTGGTAGAGTTCCAGGTAGAGAGCAGATTAATTAACAGCTGGTAGAGTTCCAGGTAGAGAGCAGATTAAAGAACAGCTGATAGAGTTCCAGGTAGAGAGCAGTGTAAAGAACAGCTGGTAGAGTTCCAGGTAGAGAGCAGTGTAAAGAACAGCTGGTAGAGTTCCAGGTAGAGAGCAGAGCAAAGAACAGCGGGTAGAGTTCCAGGTAGAGAGCAGAGTAAAGAACAGCTGGTAGAGTTCCAGGTAGAGAGCAGCTTAAAGAACAGCTGGTAGAGTTCCAGGTAGAGAGCAGATTAATTAACAGCTGGTAGAGTTCCAGGTAGAGAGCAGAGTAAAGAACAGCGGGTAGAGTTCCAGGTAGAGAGCAGCTTAAAGAACAGCTGGTAGAGTTCCAGGTAGAGAGCAGAGTAAAGAACAGCTGGTAGAGTTCCAGGTAGAGAGCAGCTTAAAGAACAGCTGGTAGAGTTCCAGGTAGAGAGCAGAGTAAAGAACAGCTGGTAGAGTTCCAGGTAGAGAGCAGTGTAAAGATCAGCTGGTAGAGTACCAGGTAGAGAGCAGAGTAAAGAACAGCTGGTAGAGTTCCAGGTAGAGAGCAGATTAAAGAACAGCTGGTAGAGTTCCAGGTAGAGAGCAGAGTAAAGAACAGCTGGTAGAGTTCCAGGTAGAGAGCAGATTAATTAACAGCTGGTAGAGTTCCAGGTAGAGAGCAGAGTAAAGAACAGCTGGTAGAGTTCCAGGTAGAGAGCAGAGTAAAGAACAGCTGGTAGAGTTCCAGGTAGAGAGCAGAGTAAAGAACAGCTGGTAGAGTTCCAGGTAGAGAGCAGCTTAAAGAACAGCTGGTAGAGTTCCAGGTAGAGAGCAGAGTAAAGAACAGCGGGTAGAGTTCCAGGTAGAGAGCAGAGTAAAGAACAGCTGGTAGAGTTCCAGGTAGAGAGCAGCTTAAAGAACAGCTGGTAGAGTTCCAGGTAGAGAGCAGAGTAAAGAACAGCTGGTAGAGTTACAGGTAGAGCGCAGAGTAAAGAACAGCTGGTAGAGTTCCAGGTAGAGAGCAGAGTAAAGAACAGCTGGTAGAGTTCCAGGTAGAGAGCAGAGTAAAGAACAGCTGGTAGAGTTCCAGGTAGAGCGCAGAGTAAAGAACAGCTGGTAGAGTTCCAGGTAGAGAGCAGAGTAAAGAACAGCTGGTAGAGTTCCAGGTAGAGAGCAGATTAAAGAACAGCGGGTAGAGTTCCAGGTAGAGAGCAGATTAAAGAACAGCTGGTAGAGTTACAGGAAGAGAGCAGAGTAAAGAACAGCTGGTAGAGTTCCAGGTAGAGAGCAGAGTAAAGAACAGCTGGTAGAGTTCCAGGAAGAGAGCAGAGTAAAGAACAGCTGGTAGAGTTCCAGGTAGAGAGCAGAGTAAAGAACAGCTGGAAGAGTTACAGGTAGAGAGCAGAGCAAAGAACAGCGGGTAGAGTTCCAGATAGAGAGCAGAGTAAAGAACAGCTGGTAGAGTTCCAGGTAGAGAGCAGCTTAAAGAACAGCTGGTAGAGTTCCAGGTAGAGAGCAGAGTAAAGAACAGCGGGTAGAGTTCCAGGTAGAGAGCAGAGTAAAGAACAGCTGGTAGAGTTCCAGGTAGAGAGCAGCTTAAAGAACAGCTGGTAGAGTTCCAGGTAGAGAGCAGAGTAAAGAACAGCTGGTAGAGTTACAGGTAGAGCGCAGAGTAAAGAACAGCTGGTAGAGTTCCAGGTAGAGAGCAGAGTAAAGAACAGCTGGTAGAGTTCCAGGTAGAGAGCAGAGTAAAGAACAGCTGGTAGAGTTCCAGGTAGAGCGCAGAGTAAAGAACAGCTGGTAGAGTTCCAGGTAGAGAGCAGAGTAAAGAACAGCTGGTAGAGTTCCAGGTAGAGAGCAGATTAAAGAACAGCGGGTAGAGTTCCAGGTAGAGAGCAGATTAAAGAACAGCTGGTAGAGTTACAGGAAGAGAGCAGAGTAAAGAACAGCTGGTAGAGTTCCAGGTAGAGAGCAGAGTAAAGAACAGCTGGTAGAGTTCCAGGAAGAGAGCAGAGTAAAGAACAGCTGGTAGAGTTCCAGGTAGAGAGCAGAGTAAAGAACAGCTGGAAGAGTTACAGGTAGAGAGCAGAGCAAAGAACAGCGGGTAGAGTTCCAGGTAGAGAGCAGAGTAAAGAACAGCTGGTAGAGTTCCAGGTAGAGAGCAGCTTAAAGAACAGCTGGTAGAGTTCCAGGTAGAGAGCAGAGTAAAGAACAGCGGGTAGAGTTCCAGGTAGAGAGCAGAGTAAAGAACAGCGGGTAGAGTTCCAGGTAGAGAGCAGCTTAAAGAACAGCTGGTAGAGTTCCAGGTAGAGAGCAGAGTAAAGAACAGCTGGTAGAGTTCCAGGTAGAGCGCAGAGTAAAGAACAGCTGGTAGAGTTCCAGGTAGAGAGCAGAGTAAAGAACAGCTGGTAGAGTTCCAGGTAGAGAGCAGAGTAAAGATCAGCTGGTAGAGTTCCAGGTAGAGAGCAGAGTAAAGAACAGCTGGTAGAGTTCCAGGTAGAGAGCAGAGTAAAGAACAGCTGGTAGAGTTCCAGGTAGAGAGCAGATTAAAGAACAGCGGGTAGAGTTCCAGGTAGAGAGCAGATTAAAGAACAGCTGGTAGAGTTACAGAAAGAGAGCAGAGTAAAGAACAGCTGGTAGAGTTCCAGGTAGAGAGCAGAGTAAAGAACAGCTGGTAGAGTTCCAGGAAGAGAGCAGAGTAAAGAACAGCTGGTAGAGTTCCAGGTAGAGAGCAGAGTAAAGAACAGCTGGTAGAGTTCCAGGTAGAGAGCAGAGTAAAGAACAGCTGGTAGAGTTCCAGGTAGAGAGCAGAGTAAAGAACAGCTGGTAGAGTTCCAGGAAGAGAGCAGAGTAAAGAACAGCTGGTAGAGTTCCAGGTAGAGAGCAGATTAAAGAACAGCTGGTAGAGTTCCAGGTAGAGAGCAGAGTAAAGAACAGCTGGTAGAGTTCCAGGTAGAGAGCAGAGTAAAGAACAGCTGGTAGAGTTCCAGGTAGAGAGCAGAGTAAAGAACAGCTGGTAGAGTTCCAGGTAGAGAGCAGATTAAAGAACAGCTGGTAGAGTTCCAGGTAGAGAGCAGAGTAAAGAACAGCTGGTAGAGTTCCAGGTAGAGAGCAGAGTAAAGAACAGCTGGTAGAGTTCCAGGAAGAGAGCAGAGTAAAGAACAGCTGGTAGAGTTCCAGGTAGAGAGCAGATTAAAGAACAGCTGGTAGAGTTCCAGGTAGAGAGCAGAGTAAAGAACAGCTGGTAGAGTTCCAGGTAGAGAGCAGAGTAAAGAACAGCTGGTAGAGTTCCAGGTAGAGAGCAGAGTAAAGAACAGCTGGTAGAGTTCCAGGTAGAGAGCAGATTAAAGAACAGCTGGTAGAGTTCCAGGTAGAGAGCAGATTAAAGAACAGCTGGTAGAGTTCCAGGTAGAGAGCAGAGTAAAGAACAGCAGGTAGTGTTCCAGGTAGAGAGCAGAGTAAAGAACAGCTGGTAGAGTTCCAGGTAGAGAGCAGATTAAAGCCAGGCTGCTGGTACAGTATGGAGGAGGAGGCTTACCTATACACCTGGAGCCATCCACTGGAGTGTAGTAGCCCTGAGAACACCTGCAGAAGTAGCTGCCCACCGTGTTGGAACACTCTCCTCCACTACACAGACCTGGGATGCTAGAACACTCATCTAGATCTGGAGAGAGGAGAGGAGAGGAGAGGAGAGGAGAGGAGAGGAGAGGAGAGGAGAGGAGAGGAGAGGAGAGGAGAGGAGAGGAGAGGAGAGGAGAGGAGAGGAGAGGAGAGGAGAGGAGAGGAGAGGAGAGGAGAGGAGAGGAGAGGAGAGGAGAGGAGTAAATCGTTATTATTGCCAAATTGCAATGTGTTTCACAGCATGTAGACATACAGACAACAACTGTGGTGATAATCAACTGTGACAAGACTAAAGTCGACTGGACTGCAGTGTTTAAGAGCGTGGCTTCAACACGTTAGCCATGACAATGTGAAGAACTGTGTCACAGGATATTTCTATTGGAGTGTTTGTCAGACAGCTAACCACTGACTGTATTTCACATCCATGGCAGTTCAGAAATATATCTGAAATGGTTTTGACACAGGCCAGTTTTCCTGCCATTATTTCTGGGCATAAAACCGTGCATACTTTTACCCTGCAAATTAGCACCACAAACCCTGCAGAACACTGCAAACCAACCCTGCTCTGGCTGCTTGTCTGAATCAGGCCTGTTACGACTTGTCTGTCTTCTTCGTTAATTTGCCAATATTATTCACAGTTCTAGAATAAGGCTTTATTCATGTAAGTCTCAAGGAAGTGCTCAGAGCAGGTTTTTATTCTGAAGAGTCTGGTTCTTTAACAGGACAGTCATAATATAACCTCCGTCTTCTGGTGTTCCACAGAGGGACGGCCATGCTCTCACACCGGGGTTCAAATAGTACTGAAACAGAGGGACGGCCATGCTCTCACACCGGGGTTCAAATAGTACTGAAACAGAGGGACGGCCATGCTCTCACACCGGGGTTCAAATAGTACTGAAACAGAGGGACGGCCATGCTCTCACACCGGGGTTCAAATAGTACTGAAACAGAGGGACGGCCATGCTCTCACACCGGGGTTCAAATAGTACTGAAACAGAGGGACGGCCATGCTCTCACACCGGGGTTCAAATAGTACTGAAACAGAGGGACGGCCATGCTCTCACACCGGGGTTCAAATAGTACTGAAACAGAGGGACGGCCATGCTCTCACACCGGGGTTCAAACAGTACTGAAACAGAGGGACGGCCATGCTCTCACACCGGGGTTCAAATAGTACTGAAACAGAGGGACGGCCATGCTCTCACACCGGGGTTCAAATAGTACTGAAACAGAGGGACGGCCATGCTCTCACACCGGGGTTCAAATAGTACTGAAACAGAGGGACGGCCATGCTCTCACACCGGGGTTCAAATAGTACTGAAACAGAGGGACGGCCATGCTCTCACACCTGGGTTCAAATAGTACTGAAACAGAGGGACGGCCATGCTCTCACACCGGGGTTCAAATAGTACTGAAACAGAGGGACGGCCATGCTCTCACACCGGGGTTCAAATAGTACTGAAACAGAGGGACGGCCATGCTCTCACACCTGGGTTCAAATAGTACTGAAACAGAGGGACGGCCATGCTCTCACACCTGGGTTCAAATAGTACTGAAACAGAGGGACGGCCATGCTCTCACACCTGGGTTCAAATAGTACTGAAACAGAGGGACGGCCATGCTCTCACACCTGGGTTCAAATAGTACTGAAACAGAGGGACGGCCATGCTCTCACACCGGGGTTCAAATAGTACTGAAACAGAGGGACGGCCATGCTCTCACACCTGGGTTCAAATAGTACTGAAACAGAGGGACGGCCATGCTCTCACACCGGGGTTCAAATAGTACTGAAACAGAGGGACGGCCATGCTCTCACACCGGGGTTCAAATAGTACTGAAAATTATTTCAAATACTGTATATGTGCTTGATTTAGCAACGGAGCAAATAGGAAAGTCACAAACCCCACCCACCTGGAACTCCAGACAAGGCTAAAACAAACGCTCAACAAACGCTAAATGATTTCAAATAGTATTTCAAATCAAATCAAATGTATTTATATAGCCCTTTTTACATCAGCTGATGTCACAAAGTGCTGTACAGAAACCCAGCCTAAAACCCCAAACAGCAAGCAATGCAGGTGTAGAAGCACGGTGGCTAGGAAAAACTCCCTAGAAAGGCCAGAACCTAGAAAGAAACCTAGAGAGTAACCAGGCTATGAGGGGTGGCCAGTCCTCTTCTGGCTGTGCTGGGTGGAGATTATAACAGAACATGGCCAAGATGTTCAAATGTTCCTTGATGACCAGCAGGGTCAAATAATAATAATCACAGTGGTTGTCGAGGGTGGAACAGGTCAGCACCTCAGGAGTAAATGTATTTGAACAAGGTCTGCATTCTGTACCACTCTGCTAGGGCGATCATAGATGAATGTGTCTGTGTTCAGCCCTCACCAAGGGTAGGTCCTCACACTGACATGAAGAGAGTTAGATCTGTAGTTCAATCTGCTCCATTAAATGTACATTAAACCAGATGAAGTCTGCTCTGATTCAATTAAATCAAATGAAGTGGCTTAGAGAAAGTAGAGAGCAGGTTTGATTTAATGAGGGATAATGTCAGAGTAGTGTATGGAGGTAGTGATGTAGGGGATGTGTGTGTGGTCTGTTTCCCTACACTGATCATTATAACATCCTGACTGACGCTGCAACAACCACAACTCATCGCAAACGCCTTTCAGCTCTGGCCTTTACTGGATACAATTAGGACATGTCAAACTAATAAAGTTATTTGAAATCCCAGAGTCTGGGTGACAGGGAGAAACGAAAGAAGTACATTGTACCTAGTGTATGTGACACAGTAGCCCCGAGGACGTTCAGAGTGAACACTAACTGTATGCTCAATAAACATATTCCTTATACTGAGTAAAGTTGACTCCTTACACTGAATACTGAATATTTGCTTCTGACAAAATATGACCTTTAAATGACCTTTAAATGTTCTGATATACATGTAAGTCTGAGTCTGAGTCTGACTTGTGTGTGTGTGTGCGCGCATGTGTGTGTGTGTGTGTGTGAGTGCGCGCATGTGTGTGCGCACGTGTGTGTGTGTGTGTGTGTGTGTGTGTGTGTGTGTGTGTGTGTGTGTGTGTGTGTGTGTGTGTGTGTGTGTGTGTGTGTGTGTGTGTGTGTGTGTGTGTGTGTGTGTGTGCATGCATGTGTGTGAGACAGTCTTACCTTCACATTTCTGTGTGATCTCATTGAACTTGTGTCCAGCAGGACATTTACACTGGAAGGATCCAACAGTGTTGATACAGTTCCCACCCTGACACAGACCTGGGATGGCCTGGCACTCATCCACATCTACACACACAGAACACACTGTTAGCAACACAGTATACACACACACACACACACACACACACACATGTTTACTTTACTATCCTTGTAGGGACCAAACAATGTATTCCCATTCAAACCCCTATTTTTACTAGCCCTAACACTTAACCTAACCCTAACCCCAAACTCTAACCCTAAACCTAACCCTAACCCCAAACTCTAACCCTAAACCTAACCCTATCCCTAATTCTAACCCTAACCCTAAACCTAACCCCTAACCTTAACCCTAATTCTAACCCTAACCATAATTCTAACCCTTACCTTAGGACTTCTGGTCCCCATAAGGTTAGTAAAACCAAAAACAAACACATACGATCACACATCCCCACATACTCACCCACACTCATACACCCACACTCATACACCCACACTCATACAAATGAACAGAATACACAGTCCCTCCCAGTGAGTGAGAGCAGGCGTGGAGATTGTCCCAGTGAGTGAGAGCAGGGTGGAGATCGTCCCAGTGAGTGAGAGCAGGGTGGAGATTGTCCCAGTGAGTGAGAGCAGGGTGGAGATCGTCCCAGTGCGTGAGAGCAGGGTGGAGATCGTCCCAGTGCGTGAGAGCAGGGTGGAGATCGTCCCAGTGCGTGAGAACAGGGTGGAGATCGTCACAGTGCGTGAGAGCAGGGTGGAGATCGTCCCAGTGCGTGAGAGCAGGGTGGAGATCGTCCCAGTGCGTGAGAGCAGGGTGGAGATCGTCCCAGTGCGTGAGAGCAGGGTGGAGATCGTCCCAGTGAGTGAGAGCAGGGTGGAGATCGTCCCAGTGCGTGAGAGCAGGGTGGAGATCGTCACAGTGCGTGAGAGCAGGGTGGAGATCGTCACAGTGCGTGAGAGCAGGGTGGAGATCGTCCCAGTGCGTGAGAGCAGGGTGGAGATCGTCACAGTGCGTGAGAGCAGGGTGGAGATCGTCACAGTGCGTGAGAGCAGGGTGGAGATCGTCCCAGTGCGTGAGAGCAGGGTGGAGATCGTCCCAGTGCGTGAGAGCAGGGTGGAGATCGTCACAGTGCGTGAGAGCAGGGTGGAGATCGTCACAGTGCGTGAGAGCAGGGTGGAGATCGTCCCAGTGAGTGAGAGCAGGGTGGAGATCGTCCCAGTGAGTGAGAGCAGGGTGGAGATCGTCACAGTGCGTGAGAGCAGGGTGGAGTTCGTCACCGTGCGTGAGAGCAGGGTGGAGATCGTCCCAGTGCGTGAGAGCAGGGTGGAGATCGTCCCAGTGCGTGAGAGCAGGGTGGAGATCGTCACCGTGCGTGAGAGCAGGGTGGAGATCGTCCCAGTGAGTGAGAGCAGGGTGGAGATCGTCACCGTGCGTGAGAGCAGGGTGGAGTTCGTCACCGTAAGTGAGAGCAGGGTGGAGATCGTCACCGTGCGTGAGAGCAGGGTGGAGATCGTCCCAGTGAGTGAGAGCAGGGTGGAGATCGTCCCAGTGCGTGAGAGCAGGGTGGAGATCGTCCCAGTGCGTGAGAGCAGGGTGGAGATCGTCCCAGTGCGTGAGAGCAGGGTGGAGATCGTCCCAGTGCGTGAGAGCAGGGTGGAGATCGTCCCAGTGCGTGAGAGCAGGGTGGAGATCGTCCCAGTGCGTGAGATCTTCTTGTTTAGAGTTCTCTTGGGGTTGTGTATGTCTGAGCTCACACAGTCACTCTTCCAAACACTTACCATCCCAACCTTGCTCTGTATGCATATGCACCCCCCCCCCCCCCCCCCCCACACACACACACACACACACACACACACACACACACACACACAGGGAGTAGTAAACCAGAGTACAGCCTCTGCTATGCTACGTCCCTCAGCCAGACGAGAGAGAGAAGAGAGGGTTAAGAGAGGGGAGAATAGAGAAAAAGAGAGAGGGAGGGAGGGAGGGAGGGAGGGAGGGAGGGAGGGAGGGAGGGAGGGAGGAATGTCTCCCTCTGGAGAACTAGAGGAGAGGCCAAGAGTTGCAGAGCGTCTGCCAGCCCCAAACCCTGTCCTCAGGCCTCAGCTTCTATCCTCAGCCTCAGCCTCCATCCTCAGGCCTGATTCCCTGTCCTCAGCCTCCGTCCTCAGGCCTGAGCCCCTGTCCTCAGGCCTCAGCCCCTGTCCTCAGGCCTCAGCTCCTGTCCTCGGGCCTCAGCTCCTGTCCTCAGGCCTCAGCCTTGATAACAGTCATCTATTGTCTCTTCACTCTGTCCAGCTTGATAACAGTCATCTATAGTCTCTTCTCTCTGTCCAGCTTGATAACAGTCATCTATAGTCTCCTCACTCTGTCCAGCTTGATAACAGTCATCTATAGTCTCCTCACTCTGTCCAGCTTGATAACAGTCATCTATAGTCTCCTCACTCTGTCCAGCTTGATAACAGTCATCTATAGTCTCTACACTCTGTCCAGCTTGATAACAGTCATCTATAGTCTCTACACTCTGTCCAGCTTGATAACAGTCATCTATTGTCTCTTCACTCTGTCCAGCTTGATAACAGTCATCTATAGTCTCTACACTCTGTCCAGCTTGATAACAGTCATCTATAGTCTCTTCTCTCTGTCCAGCTTGATAACAGTCATCTATAGTCTCCTCACTCTGTCCAGCTTGATAACAGTCATCTATAGTCTCCTCACTCTGTCCAGCTTGATAACAGTCATCTATAGTCTCCTCACTCTGTCCAGCTTGATAACAGTCATCTATAGTCTCTACACTCTGTCCAGTTTGATAACAGTCATCTATAGTCTCTTCTCTCTGTCCAGCTTGATAACAGTCATCTATAGTCTCTTCTCTCTGTCCAGCTTGATAACAGTCATCTATAGTCTCCTCACTCTGTCCAGCTTGATAACAGTCATCTATAGTCTCCTCACTCTGTCCAGCTTGATAACAGTCATCTATAGTCTCCTCACTCTGTCCAGCTTGATAACAGTCATCTATAGTCTCCTCACTCTGTCCAGCTTGATAACAGTCATCTATAGTCTCCTCACTCTGTCCAGTTTGATAACAGTCATCTATAGTCTCTTCACTCTGTCCAGCTTGATAACAGTCATCTATAGTCTCTTCACTCTGTCCAGCTTGATAACAGTCATCTATAGTCTCTACACTCTGTCCAGCTTGATAACAGTCATCTATAGTCTCTTCACTCTGTCCAGCTTGATAACAGTCATCTATAGTCTCTACACTCTGTCCAGCTTGATAACAGTCATCTATAGTCTCTTCACTCTGTCCAGTTTGATAACAGTCATCTATAGTCTCCTCACTCTGTCCAGTTTGATAACAGTCATCTATAGTCTCTACACTCTGTCCAGCTTGATAACAGTCATCTATAGTCTCTTCACTCTGTCCAGCTTGATAACAGTCATCTATAGTCTCTTCACTCTGTCCAGCTTGATAACAGTCATCTATAGTCTCTACACTCTGTCCAGCTTGATAACAGTCATCTATAGTCTCTACACTCTGTCCAGCTTGATAACAGTCATCTATAGTCTCTACACTCTGTCCAGCTTGATAACAGTCATCTATAGTCTCTACACTCTGTCCAGCTTGATAACAGTCATCTATAGTCTCTACACTCTGTCCAGTTTGATAACAGTCATCTATAGTCTCCTCACTCTGTCCAGTTTGATAACAGTCATCTATAGTCTCTTCACTCTGTCCAGCTTGATAACAGTCATCTATAGTCTCTACACTCTGTCCAGCTTGATAACAGTCATCTATAGTCTCTACACTCTGTCCAGCTTGATAACAGTCATCTATTGTCTCTTCACTCTGTCCAGCTTGATACCAGTCATCTATAGTCTCTTCACTCTGTCCAGCTTGATAACAGTCATCTATAGTCTCTTCACTCTGTCCAGCTTGATAACAGTCATCTATAGTCTCTACACTCTGTCCAGCTTGATAACAGTCATCTATAGTCTCTTTACTCTGTCCAGCTTGATAACAGTCATCTATAGTCTCTTCACTCTGTCCAGCTTGATAACAGTCATCTATAGTCTCTTTACTCTGTCCAGCTTGATAACAGTCATCTATAGTCTCTTCACTCTGTCCAGCTTGATAACAGTCATCTATAGTCTCTACACTCTGTCCAGCTTGATAACAGTCATCTATAGTCTCTACACTCTGTCCAGCTTGATAACAGTCATCTATAGTCTCTACACTCTGTCCAGTTTGATAACAGTCATCTATAGTCTCCTCACTCTGTCCAGTTTGATAACAGTCATCTATAGTCTCTTCACTCTGTCCAGCTTG
This sequence comes from Salvelinus alpinus, assembly GCF_045679555.1. NCBI lineage: Eukaryota > Metazoa > Chordata > Actinopteri > Salmoniformes > Salmonidae > Salvelinus > Salvelinus alpinus. The sequence continues at coordinate 23,634,638 of NC_092090.1, forward strand.
ATAACAGTCATCTATAGTCTCTACACTCTGTCCAGTTTGATAACAGTCATCTATAGTCTCCTCACTCTGTCCAGTTTGATAACAGTCATCTATAGTCTCTTCACTCTGTCCAGTTTGATAACAGTCATCTATAGTCTCTACACTCTGTCCAGCTTGATAACAGTCATCTATAGTCTCCTCACTCTGTCCAGCTTGATAACAGTCATCTATAGTCTCTTCACTCTGTCCAGCTTGATAACAGTCATCTATTGTCTCTTCACTCTGTCCAGCTTGATAACAGTCATCTATTGTCTCTTTACTCTGTCCAGCTTGATAACAGTCATCTATAGTCTCTTCACTCTGTCCAGCTTGATAACAGTCATCTATAGTCTCTACACTCTGTCCAGCTTGATAACAGTCATCTATAGTCTCTACACTCTGTCCAGCTTGATAACAGTCATCTATAGTCTCTTCACTCTGTCCAGCTTGATAACAGTCATCTATAGTCTCTACACTCTGTCCAGCTTGATAACAGTCATCTATAGTCTCTTCACTCTGTCCAGCTTGATAACAGTCATCTATAGTCTCTTCACTCTGTCCAGCTTGATAACAGTCATCTATAGTCTCTTCACTCTGTCCAGCTTGATAACAGTCATCTATAGTATCTTCACTCTGTCCAGCTTGATAACAGTCATCTATAGTCTCTACACTCTGTCCAGCTTGATAACAGTCATCTATAGTCTCTTCACTCTGTCCAGCTTGATAACAGTCATCTATAGTATCTTCACTCTGTCCAGCTTGATAACAGTCATCTATAGTCTCTACACTCTGTCCAGCTTGATAACAGTCATCTATAGTCTCTTCACTCTGTCCAGCTTGATAACAGTCATCTATAGTCTCTTCACTCTGTCCAGCTTGATAACAGTCATCTATAGTCTCTTCACTCTGTCCAGCTTGATAACAGTCATCTATAGTATCTTCACTCTGTCCAGCTTGATAACAGTCATCTATAGTCTCTACACTCTGTCCAGCTTGATAACAGTCATCTATAGTCTCCTCACTCTGTCCAGCTTGATAACAGTCATCTATAGTATCCTCACTCTGTCCAGTTTGATAACAGTCATCTATAGTCTCTACACTCTGTCCAGCTTGATAACAGTCATCTATAGTCTCCTCACTCTGTCCAGCTTGATAACAGTCATCTATAGTCTCTACACTCTGTCCAGCTTGATAACAGTCATCTATAGTCTCTACACTCTGTCCAGCTTGATAACAGTCATCTATAGTCTCCTCACTCTGTCCAGTTTGATAACAGTCATCTATAGTCTCTACACTCTGTCCAGCTTGATAACAGTCATCTATAGTCTCCTCACTCTGTCCAGCTTGATAACAGTCATCTATAGTCTCTACACTCTGTCCAGCTTGATAACAGTCATCTATAGTATCTTCACTCTGTCCAGCATCTATAGTCTCTACACTCTGTCCAGCTTGATAACAGTCATCTATAGTCTCCTCACTCTGTCCAGCTTGATAACAGTCATCTATAGTCTCTAAACTCTGTCCAGCTTGATAACAGTCATCTATAGTCTCTTCACTCTGTCCAGTTTGATAACAGTCATCTATAGTCTCTTCACTCTGTCCAGCTTGATAACAGTCATCTATAGTCTCTTCACTCTGTCCAGCTTGATAACAGTCATCTATAGTCTCTTCACTCTGTCCAGTTTGATAACAGTCATCTATAGTCTCTTCACTCTGTCCAGCTTGATAACAGTCATCTATAGTCTCCTCACTCTGTCCAGCTTGATAACAGTCATCTATAGTCTCTTCACTCTGTCCAGCTTGATAACAGTCATCTATAGTCTCTTCACTCTGTCCAGCTTGATAACAGTCATCTATAGTCTCCTCACTCTGTCCAGCTTGATAACAGTCATCTATAGTCTCTTCACTCTGTCCAGCTTGATAACAGTCATCTATAGTCTCTTCACTCTGTCCAGCTTGATAACAGTCATCTATAGTCTCTTCACTCTGTCCAGCTTGATAACAGTCATCTATAGTCTCTACACTCTGTCCAGCTTGATAACAGTCATCTATAGTCTCTTCACTCTGTCCAGTTTGATAACAGTCATCTATAGTCTCTTCTCTCTGTCCAGCTTGATAACAGTCATCTATAGTCTCTACACTCTGTCCAGCTTGATAACAGTCATCTATAGTCTCTACACTCTGTCCAGCTTGATAACAGTCATATATAGTCTCTACACTCTGTCCAGCTTGATAACAGTCATCTATAGTCTCTTCACTCTGTCCAGCTTGATAACAGTCATCTATAGTCTCTTCACTCTGTCCAGCTTGATAACAGTCATCTATAGTCTCTTCACTCTGTCCAGCTTGATAACAGTCATCTATAGTCTCTACACTCTGTCCAGCTTGATAACAGTCATCTATAGTCTCTACACTCTGTCCAGCTTGATAACAGTCATCTATAGTCTCTTCACTCTGTCCAGCTTGATAACAGTCATCTATAGTCTCTTCACTCTGTCCAGCTTAATAACAGTCATCTATAGTCTCTACACTCTGTCCAGCTTGATAACAGTCATCTATAGTCTCTACACTCTGTCCAGTTTGATAACAGTCATATATAGTCTCTACACTCTGTCCAGCTTGACAATACCATAATATTGTTCTGGATCAGGGCTGGACCATAATATTGTTCTGGTTCAGGGCTGGACCATAATGTTGTTCTGGGTCAGGGCTGGACCATAATGTTGTTCTGGGTCTGGGTCAGGGCTGGACCATAATGTTGTTGGGTCTAGGTCAGGGCTGGACCATAATGTTGTTGGGTCTGGGTCAGGGCTGGACCATAATGTTGCTGGGTCTGGGTCAGGGCTGGACCATAATGTTGTTGGGTCTGGGTCAGGGCTGGACCATAATGTTGCTGGGTCTGGGTCAGGGCTGGACCATAATGTTGTTGGGTCTGGGTCAGGGCTGGACCATAATGTTGCTGGGTCTGGGTCAGGGCTGGACCATAATGTTGCTGGGTCTGGGTCAGGGCTGGACCATAATGTTGCTGGGTCTGGGTCAGGGCTGGACCATAATGTTACTGGGTCTGGGTCAGGGCTGGACCATAATGTTGTTGGGTCTGGGTCAGGGCTGGACCATAATGTTGTTGGGTCTGGGTCAGGGCTGGACCATAATGTTGTTGGGTCTGGGTCAGGGCTGGACCATAATGTTGTTGGGTCTGGGTCAGGGCTGGACCATAATGTTGTTGGGTCTGGGTCAGCGCTGAGCCATAATGTTGCTGGGTCTGGGTCAGCGCTGAGCCATAATGTTGCTGGGTCTGGGTCAGGGCTGGACCATAATGTTGTTGGGTCTGGGTCAGGGCTGGACCATAATGTTGGGTCTGGGTCAGCGCTGAGCCATAATGGTGCTGGGTCTGGGTCAGGGCTGGACCATAATGTTGGGTCTGGGTCAGCGCTGAGCCATAATGGTGCTGGGTCTGGGTCAGGGCTGGACCATAATGTTGTTGGGTCTGGGTCAGCGCTGAGCCATAATGGTGCTGGGTCTGGGTCAGGGCTGGACCATAATGTTGTTGGGTCTGGGTCAGGGCTGGACCATAATGTTGTTGGGTCTGGGTCAGGGCTGGACCATAATGTTGCTGGGTCTGGGTCAGGGCTGGACCATAATGTTGCTGGGTCTGGGTCAGGGCTGGACCATAATGTTGCTGGGTCTGGGTCAGGGCTGGACCATAATGTTGCTGGGTCTGGGTCAGGGCTGGACCATAATGTTGCTGGGTCTGGGTCAGGGCTGGACCATAATGTTGGGTCTGGGTCAGGGCTGGACCATAATGTTGTTGGGTCTGGGTCAGGGCTGGACCATAATGTTGTTGGGTCTGGGTCAGGGCTGGACCATAATGTTGTTGGGTCTGGGTCAGGGCTGGACCATAATGTTGCTGGGTCTGGGTCAGGGCTGGACCATAATGTTGCTGGGTCTGGGTCAGGGCTGGACCATAATGTTGCTGGGTCTGGGTCAGGGCTGGACCATAATGTTGTTGGGTCTGGGTCAGGGCTGGACCATAATGTTGGGTCTGGGTCAGGGCTGGACCATAATGTTGTTGGGTCTGGGTCAGGGCTGGACCATAATGTTGCTGGGTCTGGGTCAGGGCTGGACCATAATGTTGCTGGGTCTGGGTCAGGGCTGGACCATAATGTTGTTGGGTCTGGGTCAGGGCTGGACCATAATGTTGCTGGGTCTGGGTCAGGGCTGGACCATAATGTTGCTGGGTCTGGGTCAGGGCTGGACCATAATGTTGTTGGGTCTGGGTCAGGGCTGGACCATAATGTTGCTGGGTCTGGGTCAGGGCTGGACCATAATGTTGCTGGGTCTGGGTCAGGGCTGGACCATAATGTTGCTGGGTCTGGGTCAGGGCTGGACCATAATGTTGTTGGGTCTGGGTCAGGGCTGGACCATAATGTTGGGTCTGGGTCAGGGCTGGACCATAATGTTGTTGGGTCTGGGTCAGGGCTGGACCATAATGTTGCTGGGTCTGGGTCAGGGCTGGACCATAATGTTGCTGGGTCTGGGTCAGGGCTGGACCATAATGTTTCTGGGTCTGGGTCAGGGCTGGACCATAATGTTGGGTCTGGGTCAGCGCTGAGCCATAATGTTGCTGGGTCTGGGTCAGGGCTGGACCATAATGTTTCTGGGTCTGGGTCAGGGCTGGACCATTGCTGTGTTACCAGAAATGAGCTGCTCACCCACGTGGAGCTGCCACTGACCCGTGTTCCTCTCTCTGACAGCCCCGCCGCGGTAGGTGTCTGCCGGCATTCTTTACCCAGGAGGTACCCTGACACCCAGCCCTCATTTAACCCAATTAACCTAATCCTCTGGATGGGTAAGGGGTGTTACTCTGGGTTAAGATGGAGAAAGAGGGAGAGACGAACACACAGACACACACCTACACTGAGCTCAGGTGTGTTACTGTACCTTGACAAGCTCCAGTACGGTGGTTGGGTATAAATCCTCTCCTGCAGGGGTGAGGCTGGGCGGGGCACATCTCACAGGGGTGTCCCCATGCCCTCCCCACGGTGGCACAGCACAGCGTCT
>NC_092090.1:23642216-23658769 GCF_045679555.1 Salvelinus alpinus
ATTTAGTTTTAATTTAAGGTTAGGGTTAAGGTTAACGTTAGGGTCAAAGTTAGCGTTAGGGTCAAGGTTAGCGTTAGGGTTAAGGTTAACGTTAGGGTCAAGGTTAGCGTTAGGGTCAAGGTTAGCGTTAGGGTCAAGGTTAGCGTTAGGGTCAAGGTTAGCGTTCGGGTCAAGGTTAACGTTAGGGTCAAGGTTAGCGTTAGGGTCAAGGTTAGCGTTAGGTTCAAGGTTAGCGTTAGGGTCAAGGTTAGCGTTAGGGTCAAGGTTAGCGTTAGGGTCAAGGTTAACGTTAGGGTCAAGGTTAGCGTTAGGGTCAAGGTTAACGTTAGGGTCAAGGTTAACGTTAGGGTCAAGGTTAACGTTAGGGTCAAGGTTACCGTTAGGGTCAAGGTTAGCGTTAGGGTCAAGGTTAGCGTTAGGGTCAAGGTTAACGTTAGGGTCAAGGTTAGCGTTAGGGTCAAGGTTAACGTTAGGGTCAAGGTTAACGTTAGGGTCAAGGTTAACGTTAGGGTCAAGGTTAGCGCTAGGGTCAAGGTTAGCGTTAGGGTCAAGGTTAGCGCTAGGGTCAAGGTTAGCGTTAGGGTCAAGGTTAGCGCTAGGGTCAAGGTTAGCGTTAGGGTCAAGGTTAGCGCTAGGGTCCACATGTTGGAGAGAAAGTGCACTTCCATCCTTTGTAGTTTGATCAGATAGTGCCGACCCAGACTGTCTCAATGCAGACAAGGCCTTCAACCTGAACATTAAAATGACTGGCACACCCAGCTGCAGACTGACCAGCAACACAGGGGTCTACAGTAACTGTCTGCTCTGTCTGGTTTAGGGGAAGCAGATTTAGAGAGAATGAGGAGAGATTTCACTAGACTTCTATAAATCAGCACAGAGATCTTTCTAAACACTGGCGAAGGTCTCTCTCTCATCACATTACACTGGAGCTGTTGTTATTGTCTGCTTGACACATAATCCATCTGACATGATACCTGCTCATTACAACCACACACACTCTCACACACACACATACTCACACACATGCACTGGTCATTACAGACAGGAGATTGCGAGACAAGGAAAACTTGAAAGACAAACACAAAGCCATTAAAAGAAACCGCTGCATTCATTGTGTGTGTGTGTGTGTGTGTGTGTGTGTGTGTGTGTGTGTGTGTGTGTGTGTGTGTGTGTGTGTGTGTGTGTGTGTGTGTGTGTGTGTGTGTGTGTGTGTGTGTGTGTGTAAACAGAACAGAGCTGTAGGGTGAATGTGGTGTCATTCTAGCATTCATCTCTTTTCTTCTTCCTTCTCTTTTCACCCCCCCCCCTCCCCCCTCCCCCTCTTTACAGCTGGGGGATCCACCCATGTCCTCTTACAACATCTGGGAACAATCCGGCATGTTAACACACACTCTCAGTATCAGCCCCCATCCAGCCCCTCTACAGGACTACAGACTTGGTTCCCCACCCAGCCCCTCTACAGGACTACAGACTTGGTGCTCCACCCAGCCTCTCTACAGGACTACAGACTCGGTGCCCCACCCAGCCCCTCTACAGGACTACAGACTTGGTGCTCCACCCAGCCCCTCTACAGGACTACAGACTCGGTTCCCCACCCAGCCCCTCTACAGGACTACAGACTTGGTGCTCCACCCAGCCTCTCTACAGGACTACAGACTCGGTGCCCCACCCAGCCCCTCTACAGGACTACAGACTTGGTGCTCCACCCAGCCCCTCTACAGGACTACAGACTCGGTTCCCCACCCAGCCCCTCTACAGGACTACAGACTTGGTGCTCCACCCAGCCCCTCTACAGGACTACAGACTTGGTTCCCCACCCAGCCCCTCTACAGGACTACAGACTTGGTGCCCCACCCAGCCCCTCTACAGGACTACAGACTTGGTGCCCCACCCAGCCCCTCTACAGGACTACAGACTCGGTTCCCCACCCAGCCCCTCTACAGGACTACAGACTTGGTTCCCCACCCAGCCCCTCTACAGGACTACAGACTTGGTTCCCCACCCAGCCCCTCTACAGGACTACAGACTTGGTGCCCCACCCAGCCCCTCTACAGGACTACAGACTTGGTGCCTCACCCAGCCTCTCTACAGGACTACAGACTTGGTGCCCCACCCAGCCCCTCTACAGGACTACAGACTTGGTGCCCCACCCAGCCCCTCTACAGGACTACAGACTTGGTGCCCCACCCAGCCCCTCTACAGGACTACAGACTTGGTGCCCCACCCAGCCCCTCTACAGGACTACAGACTTGATGCTCCACCCAGCCCCTCTACAGGACTACAGACTTGGTGCCCCACCCAGCCCCTCTACAGGACTACAGACTTGATGCTCCACCCAGCCCCTCTACAGGACTACAGACTTGATGCTCCACCCAGCCCCTCTACAGGACTACAGACTTGATGCTCCACCCAGCCCCTCTACAGGACTACAGACTTGGTGCCCCACCCAGCCCCTCTACAGGACTACAGACTTGATGCTCCACCCAGCCCCTCTACAGGACTACAGACTTGATGCTCCACCCAGCCCCTCTACAGGACTACAGACTTGATGCTCCACCCAGCCCCTCTACAGGACTACAGACTTGGTGCCCCACCCAGCCCCTCTACAGGACTACAGACTTGGTGCCCCACCCAGCCCCTCTACAGGACTACAGACTTGGTGCCCCACCCAGGCCCTCTACAGGACTACAGACTTGGTGCCCCACCCAGGCCCTCTACAGGACTACAGACTTGGTGCCCCACCCAGCCCCTCTACAGGACTACAGACTTGGTGCCCCACCCAGCCCCTCTACAGGACTACAGACTTGGTGCCCCACCCAGCCCCTCTACAGGACTACAGACTTGGTGCTCCACCCAGCCCCTCTACAGGACTACAGACTTGGTTCCCCACCCAGCCCCTCTACAGGACTACAGACTTGGTGCCCCACCCAGCCCCTCTACAGGACTACAGACTTGGTGCCCCACCCAGCCCCTCTACAGGACTACAGACTTGGTGCCCCACCCAGCCCCTCTACAGGACTACAGACTTGGTGCCCCACCCAGCCCCTCTACAGGACTACAGACTTGGTGCCCCACCCAGCCCCTCTACAGGACTACAGACTTGGTGCCCCACCCAGCCCCTCTACAGGACTACAGACTTGGTGCCCCACCCAGCCCCTCTACAGGACTACAGACTTGATGCTCCACCCAGCCCCTCTACAGGACTACAGACTTGGTGCCCCAGTCAGTGGTCAGATCAATAACAACTCCAAGTAATCGTGTCATAATCAACTTGTTTGTGTTCTACTTTAGAACTAACTTTTACACATCATCTAAAAAAAGGCAGCCATTTATTGGGCACAAACTGAACTCTCTCTGGATGTTTTGATTAGTCATAATGACGTATTTCATTCCAGAAGAGTTCCAATCTGAACCTCTGCAGAACTATGGCAGGACTCATGACTAGGGCTAGGAGTTCTCCTGGTCAGGTCACATGGTCAGGTCATGAAAGCCTCGTGGCACTAGACGATACCTGAGTGTTTCCACAACAGCAGTAGGTCTGGTGTGAAGAGAAGAGAAGAGAAGACAAGAAGGGAAGGAAAGAGGGGAAACCCATCATGAACTGGGTCAACTGACTTTCCTGGAGACACTCCAGATATCGATGTTTATACAGAAATCTGTCCATCTTTTCCACATTTCTCTGCTAGACACACACCCTTCCTTTCCTTTCCTCTCTCCCTCTCTCTTTCTCTCTCCCTTTCTCTCTCTCTCTCGCTCCCTTTCTCTCTCCCTCTCCTTTCCGCTCTCCCTCTCCCTTTCTCTCTCCCTCTCCTTTCCTTTCTCCCTCTCCCTTTCTTCTCTCCTTCTCCCTTTCTCTCTCCCTCTCCTTTCCTCTCTCCCTCTCCTTTCCGCTCTCCCTCTCCTTTCCTCTCTCCCTCTCCCTTTCTTATCTCCTCCATTTCTCTCTCCCTCCCCTTTCCTCTCTCCCTCTCCCTTTCTTCTCTCCTTCTCCCTTTCTCTCTCCCTCTCCTTTCCTCTCTCCCTCTCCTTTCCTCTCTCCCTCTCCCTTTCTTCTCTCCTTCTCCCTTCCTCTCTCCCTCTCCCTTTCTCTCTCCCTCTCATTTCCTCTCTCTTTCTCCTTTCCTCTCTCCCTCTCCTTTCCTCTCTCCTTCTCCCTTTCTCTCTCCCTCTCCTTTCCTCTCTCCCTTTCCTTTCCTCTCTCCCTATCCCTTTCTCTCTCTCTCTCTCTCCCTTTCTTTCTCTCTCTCTCTGACCATACAACCATGTCAAACCATGAATATAATCTTAATGACCTATCGTGCCTGTGTGAATGTATGTATGTATGTATGTATGTATGTATGTATGTATGTATGTATGTATGTATGTATGTATGTATGTATGTATGTATGTATGTATGTATGTATGTATGTATGTACAGTATGTACACTATATATACAAAAGTATGTGGAAACCCCTTCAAATTTGTGGATTCGGCTATTTCAGCCACACCCGTTGCTGACAGGTGTATAAATCTCCATAGACAAATATTGGCAGTAGAATGGCCTTACTGAAGAGCTCAGTGACTTTCAACGTGGCACCGTCATAGGATGCCACTTTTCCAAAAAGTCAGTTTGTCACATTTCTGTTAAGAGGTTTACCTGGCCGAGCAGCAGCACACAAGCCTAAGCTCACCATGCGCAATGCCAAGCGTCGGCTGGAGAGGTGTAAAGCTCGCCACCATTGGACTCTAGAGCAGTGGAAATGTGTTCTCTGGAGTGATGAATCATGCTTCACCATCTGGCAGTCCGACGGACAAATCTGGGTTTGGTGGATGCCAGGAGAACCGCACCTGCCCGAATGCATGGTGCCAACTGCTGAGGAAGGCCCTTTCCTGTTTCAGCATGACAATGCCCTCATGCACAATACGAGGTCCATACAGAAATGGTTTGTCGAGATCGGTGTGGAAGAACTTGACTGGCCTGCACAGAGCCCTGACCTCAACCTCATCAAGCATCTTTGGGATGAATTGGAACGCCAACTGCGAGACAGGCCTAATCGCCCAACATCAGTGCCCGACCTCACTAATGCTCGTTGTTGAATGGAAGCAAGTCCCCTGCAGCAATGTTCCAAGATCTAGTGGAAAACCTTCCCAGAAGAGTGGAGGCTGTTTGTTATAGCAGCAAAGGGGGGACCAACTCCATATTAATGGCCATGATTTTGGAATGAGATGTTGGACGAGCAGTATGTACAGTATGTATGTGTGTGCGTGTTTGAGTGTGCGTGTGTGCATGTGTTCCTCAGCTGGTTGAGTTCTAAGCTCAGTATCAGGGTGGGACAGTCTCTAGGGAGAGACACACACACACACACACAGAACACAGAACACACACACACAGAACACACACACACAGAACACACACACACACACACACACACAGAACACACACAGAACACACACACACAGAACACACACACACATTGTACCCTGTGTCAGCTCTATCTGAGCAGGGGAAGGACCAAATCATTTCAGATAAACAGAGAGCTTCTCCCCAGAACCAAATCTGTCCTGTCAGTTATCAGTAACCCTGAAGGAAAGGAGCAGAGGCAAGCGGGCCATTTCAGAGTAAAGACGCACCCCATCTGTGTGTGAGGAGGACAGCAATTAGTGTTCTGCTGTTAAACTAAATATTATCTTTACAAGGTCACTGCTACGACCTCCAGGGGTCACACCCTCGCTAGAAACAGAGACCTACGTATGTCTTGCATCTCCTCTTGTGTGTGTATGTGTGTGCACGTGTGTGTGTGTGCATTTTTGTGTGTGTGTGCACAAGTGCGCGTGTGTGAATACAGTATGTGTGCGTATTATAATGTGTGTGCACGTGTGTGTATGTGTGTGTGTGTGTGTGTGTGTGTGTGTGTGTGTGTGTGTGTGTGTGTGTGTGTGTGTGTGTGTGTGTGTGTGTGTGTGTGTGTGTGTGTGTGTGTGTGTGTGTGTGTGTGTGTGTGTGTGTGTGTGTGTGTGTGTGTGTGTGTGTGTGTGTGTGTGTGTATGTGTGTGTATGTGTGCGTGAAAGTTTTCTAAGGAGTTACTTTTGTGTCATTAATATCAAGAAAAGCTTCTGAAAAACTAGAACACATTTCTTCGTATTGCAAACAATAATAATGATATTGAAAGCAAAACATAAATCCAAAAGTATCATTTTTAAATGCGCACACAAATTAATTGTAAATGAATGCAATAGTTTTAAATGAAACTTTTTCAATAAAAACTTGATTGTGATCAAATGCCTCCCTCTTTGCCTACAATTATTTTTATGCCAAGTTTGGCACATTCATTCCAACAGCATACCACCCTGCATCCCCCTGCTGGTTTGCCTCTGGAGCTGAGCAGGGTTGGTCCTAGTTGGTCCCTGGATGGGAGACCAGATGTTACTGGGTGTGGTGTTGGAGGCCAGTAGGGGCACCCTTCCCTCTAGTCTTTCTCTGTGTCATTAAAAATCACACCTATCAAAACATGAAGTGGAGATATTACTCCAAAACTGGTTGACCAATAAGGATTCATCAACTATGCTACCCTCTAAACCCCGCCTACATGGAATGGATTTATATAGAGCCTTTCTACTTACTGAAGCACTTTCAGTTTTTTTTGTCTTGCTTTCAATATCATCATCTTTATTTGCAATACTGGCCCAATAGTAACTCCATAGTTTTTTACCAGAGTTCAGAGCACTCCAGGACGCTGGTGGGGGCAACCAACAGCAAACATCCAATAGGCCTGGACATTTTCCAGACCTCAGTTTTTCAGCAGATGTGGAAAATAACTGTCATTTAGGAACACAAGCGTGACAGGCGCAGCGTTCAACAACAAACCATGTTCTGGCCAATAAAACAGACTGTTGTGTATGAAGCAAACATGTCACACTATCAACACTGTCAGCTGTCCTTATTCTGAAGTAAGAAAATGTCAATTCTGACAGACAGACAGACAGACAGACAGACAGACAGACAGACAGACAGACAGACAGACAGACAGACAGACAGACAGACAGACAGACAGACAGACAGACAGACAGAGGTATAAATGAGAACTGTGATCCTACCTCTCTCACACTGTGCCCCGGTGAATCCGTAGGTACAAACACAGCGGTTAGGAGCCACACACCGTCCTCCATTCTGACAACCTGTCTCACACACCGCTGCATGGGAGAGAGAAAGACAGAAATACACCAGAGATCTAGTGTTTATACAGTGTTTATACAGGTGGCTGTATATTGGTTGTATAGTGGTTGTGTAGAGGTTGTGTAATAGTTGTGTAGTGGTTGTAAAGTGGTCGTATAATGGTTGTATTGTGTGTATATAGCGGTTCTTACGTTGACCACAGTGGTTTCCCACGTATCCTTTCTGACACTGGCAGTGGTCATCAGCACAGCTCCCACCGTTCATACAGCGGATGTTACAGTTTTGAACTGGTGGGGGTTGGGAGAGAGAGAGAGAGAGAGAGAGAGAGAGAGAGAGAGAGAGAGAGAGAGAGAGAGAGAGAGAGAGAGAGAGAGAGAGAGAGAGAGAGAGAGAGAGAGAGAGAGAGAGAGAGAGAGAGAGAGAGAGTGTGAGGGGAGGTTTGTTAAAGTCAGTATACAAAACCCATACACCCACACCAGACCACACACACACACACACACACACACACACACACACACACACACACACACACACACACACACACACACACACACACACACACACACACACACACACACACACACACACACACACACACACACACACACACACACCAGGTTAAGCTTACAACACAAACACACAGATAGGGCTACACTTTCAGTACAAACGCACCAAAATTCCCTCCGAATTGTGTTTATCATAAATCCCATTCAGATATAATATTCGCTCAAATTGATTGTGTGAAAACAGATGAGCACACGGCCCAACACTGCTGTGAGCTGCTCTACTCAACGCTGCAACAAGGATTAGTAGATGTTGACTATGGAATTCTTCCAACACACACACCCATTCTGCCCTGAGACTGAACAATCAGCTTTCACAGTTCAGCTGCTATTCAGGGGAGAGCGGCACGGCAAAATAGATCAATTCTTCATGAGCTCTGTGCTGTACTGTATGGTGGGTTGTTTTTGGAGAGTTATGTTAAGTTTTGGTGGAGTGTCGTTGCATATTTTAGATTCTGTGCAGCTAGTCTTTTCAGTAGGCAAGAAACAGGAGAACACTTTTTGAAACAGAGTGAAACAGGGAGGTACTACCTGAACCTGTTCAATAAGAAAGGCTCATTTTAATTTCTCTGTTTCAAAGTATTTTGCTACGTTGTGCCCAACTGAACACCACCCTGCTCCCAGCACACACACTCTAACACGACCAGGGAGGGAGAACCCTGAGACAGGATATGACATCATCCAATAGTCATGGTAGAAACCACAAAACAATCTGAACTGTAGCAATCACTGCCAAAACAACAGCCTCCCTCCTCCCTCCACCCCTCCTTCCCGCCCTCCCTCCTAGTCCATCAGCTCTAACAGCCCAGCCCTGCAGCTCTCAGCTCTCTAACTCTGTAACGCTGTAACTCTGAATCTCAGTTCTCCAGAGAAGGAAACAGAACTGATTTCTGCATCTGAGTTCTCTGTTTCACACCTCTCAACACCAGACATTGTTTATGCTGCCCTGTGGGAAACATATTAGAAATATGCAGGTTCCCATGGTGCAGACTTCAGTGATGTGTAACAGTGGATCTAAATCCACAGAGGAGAGTTAGAGGGAAGCAGAGGGATGGGGCGTGGTGGACCTAGACTTGGCTGACTGGGTCCAAGAAACATTTCTCATACACGGATCTAGAATATCTATTATCTGTTTCATATGTTGAAGTCCTTGTTAGTAAAGGCAGTGAAAGGCTTTTGAAATGGAAGAATGGACACCAGGCTAAAGTAAGGTGGTGATAGACTACAGTCAGATGTGGGCTGGGGTGTGGTGGGCCTGGGGATAAGGCTGTTCCTTCCAAAACACAGTTCACATTTATCTGGCTCCTACAGGGAAACTAAGGGCTGGATTCATTCAGTAGATCAGCCTTATAGCCGCTTTTGCGGAGACCACATTCACAGTAAACGCTCTATATGTCATCTCAATCAAAGAGGAGCTTTCAACCGCACTACAACGCAGATGTTCGGCGCTACGGACTGAATCCAGTCCCTGTAAAGCAGTGTTCTATCTGAATGTGTAGAGATACGGTTGATAGACACTGTTGTACATCATTCTAGCTTATTGTTCTGCTCTGTTGTACATCATTCTAGATTATTGTTCTGCTCTGTTGTACATCATTCTAGATTATTGTTCTGCTCTGTTGTACATCATTCTAGATTATTGTTCTGCTCTGTTGTACATCATTCTAGCTTATTGTTCTGCTCTGTTGTACATCATTCTAGATTATTGTTCTGCTCTGTTGTACATCATTCTAGCTTATTGTTCTGCTCTGTTGTACATCATTCTAGCTTATTGTTCTGCTCTGTTGTACATCATTCTAGATTATTGTTCTGCTCTGTTGTACATCATTCTAGCTTATTGTTCTGCTCTGTTGTACATCATTCTAGCTTATTGTTCTGCTCTGTTGTACATCATTCTAGATTATTGTTCTGCTCTGTTGTACATCATTCTAGCTTATTGTTCTGCTCTGTTGTACATCATTCTAGCTTATTGTTCTGCTCTGTTGTACATCATTCTAGCTTATTGTTCTGCTCTGTTGTACATCATTCTAGCTTATTGTTCTGCTCTGTTGTACATCATTCTAGCTTATTGTTCTGCTCTGTTGTACATCATTCTAGCTTATTGTTCTGCTCTGTTGTACATCATTCTAGCTTATTGTTCTGCTCTGTTGTACATCATTCTAGCTTATTGTTCTGCTCTGTTGTACATCATTCTAGATTATTGTTCTGCTCTGTTGTACATCATTCTAGATTATTGTTCTGCTCTGGTGTACATCATTCTAGCTTATTGTTCTGCTCTGGTGTACATCATTCTAGCTTATTGTTCTGCTCTGGTGTACATCATTCTAGCTTATTGTTCTGCTCTGTTGTACATCATTCTAGCTTATTGTTCTGCTCTGGTGTACATCATTCTAGATTATTGTTCTGCTCTGTTGTACATCATTCTAGCTTATTGTTCTGCTCTGTTGTACATCATTCTAGATTATTGTTCTGCTCTGTTGTACATCATTCTAGATTATTGTTCTGCTCTGGTGTACATCATTCTAGCTTATTGTTCTGCTCTGTTGTACATCATTCTAGATTATTGTTCTGCTCTGTTGTACATCATTCTAGATTATTGTTCTGCTCTGGTGTACATCATTCTAGATTATTGTTCTGCTCTGTTGTACATCATTCTAGCTTATTGTTCTGCTCTGTTGTACATCATTCTAGATTATTGTTCTGCTCTGTTGTACATCATTCTAGATTATTGTTCTGCTCTGGTGTACATCATTCTAGCTTATTGTTCTGCTCTGTTGTACATCATTCTAGATTATTGTTCTGCTCTGTTGTACATCATTCTAGCTTATTGTTCTGCTCTGGTGTACATCATTCTAGCTTATTGTTCTGCTCTGTTGTACATCATTCTAGCTTATTGTTCTGCTCTGTTGTACATCATTCTAGATTATTGTTCTGCTCTGGTGTACATCATTCTAGATTATTGTTCTGCTCTGTTGTACATCATTCTAGCTTATTGTTCTGCTCTGGTGTACATCATTCTAGCTTATTGTTCTGCTCTGTTGTACATCATTCTAGATTATTGTTCTGCTCTGTTGTTCATCATTCTAGATTATTGTTCTGCTCTGTTGTTCATCATTCTAGCTTATTGTTCTGCTCTGGTGTACATCATTCTAGCTTATTGTTCTGCTCTGGTGTACATCATTCTAGATTATTGTTCTGCTCTGTTGTACATCATTCTAGCTTATTGTTCTGCTCTGGTGTACATCATTCTAGATGATTGTTCTGCTCTGGTGTACATCATTCTAGATGATTGTTCTGCTCTGGTGTTGGTCTGACAGTACCTGACATGGATCCACAAGAAGGCGCGATGGATCCGGTGGGACAGGTACACATGTTGGGTCTGGAGCAGAACCCGTCTCCACACGAGCTCCGACAGATAGCTGCAGAGGACCAGAGAGACAACACACCTCATAACCACACACAGTCTGCATGGATCTAGAAACCCAGTCATCTGAGTTGATTATGAGGAGGATATTACAGAGATTCTCCTAATCTTACAGGAGAGCACATTCAAATGTTATGCCCATAGGGCCTAGAGTTTGTGCAGGTCAGGTTACCTGGTTAGGAAAAACTCTGGTTCCTCTAGTCTACAATAGAAGGGTCTTTATTGGCTGTCACTAGCTTCTCCCCCTTCAGTCTCTCACTGTATAGTTGAACATCCCAGCTAACCAGAAGAGAGACCTCATCAGGAGCTTTCATTTGAAACATAACACTCCTGTTGGCCAAATATATCTGTTCTGTTGCTCAGCCCTCATCATGGCTGGGTTGGGGTTTAGTACTGTAATACTGAAGCCTGTTGCTCAGCCCTCATCATGGCTGGGTTGGGGTTTAGTACTGTAATACTGAAGCCTGTTGCTCAGCCCTCATCATGGCTGGGTTGGGGTTTAGTACTGTAATACTGAAGCCTGTTGCTCAGCCCTCATCATGGCTGGGTTGGGGTTTAGTACTGTAATACTGAAGCCTGTTGCTCAGCCCTCATCATGGCTGGGTTGGGGTTTAGTACTGTAATACTGAAGCCTGTTGCTCAGCCCTCATCATGGCTGGGTTGGGGTTTAGTACTGTAATACTGAAGCCTGTTGCTCAGCCCTCATCATGGCTGGGTTGGGGTTTAGTACTGTAATACTGAAGCCCATCTGGTAAGACTGTTGCGCTGCTATTTTCTACCCAGTATTCACTACTTTTGGGTGGACATACAGTACAGACTTAACGACTGCATTCAGGCAGGCAGCCTGGAGCTGGTACACCCACCCCCTATCCCTCCTGCCACCATAGCAACCCCCCCAGCCCCCAGCCCAGTCAGGTAGAGGAAGGCAGAGAGCATGGGGAGAGTGACCCTGTGTCCCAAGACTCCACTGCTAAACAATGTCATTAGAGGAAGGCAGGCAGGCAGCCAGGCTGCAATCACAATCACACAGTCCTGTGCAACCCACCACCCTGCTACAGGCTTCCTGAACACAACTCTCATACAAGTTCCCTGCTTTCCTGAGAGAGAGAGAGAGAGAGAGAGAGAGAGAGAGAGAGAGAGAGAGAGAGAGAGAGAGAGAGAGAGAGAGAGAGAGAGAGAGAGAGAGAGAGAGAGAGAGAGAGAGAGAGAGAGAGAGAGAGAGAGAGAGAGAGAGAGAGAGAGAGAGAGAGAGAGAGAGAGAGAGAGAGAGAGAGAGAGAGAGAGAGAGAGAGAGAGAGAGAGAGATGCCTGCTACCTATTCAGACTCAGGAGACAAACTGACATCACCTTTCATTTGACTGAAGTATCACTTCACTGTTTCACTTCTCTGATCTGAACAGTTCAGGCTCACTTTAACCCTGGCATAATAGCATATCATGTTGGTCCCACACACATACTGTATAGTAAGTAGCCTACGGACTGGGGTCATTGGTAGCTTGAGGGTTAAACATCTTCAGTACGTTTTGATTTCCAGTCTTATCAGAGTATGACTGGATAGAAAGTATTAATGAGTTAGTTATCTCAGAGCCATGCTGTGTCTGGCTAAGCTAATTGGACAAACAGCGCTAGCTGCCCACAGAGAGAGCTGGGCCGCCTCCCTACTGCGCCACAGGACATTGTGGGCCAGAACCACAGCGTTCTGGAACAGGACCGTGTTCGGTCCCGCCCACCAGCCTGGCTCAGACACAAACACACTAACCTAGTGTTACAAGCACTCATCATACTATACTCAACACTACACAGTACACCCTGCCTTACCTACACAGACATATTACTATGAGACAGTCAGTACACCCTTCCTTACCTACACAGACATATTACTATGAGACAGTCAGTACACCCTTCCTTACCTACACAGACATATTACTATAAGACAGTCAGTACACCCTGCCTTACCTACACAGACATATTACTATGAGACAGTCAGTACACCCTTCCTTACCTACACAGACATATTACTATAAGACAGTCAGTACACCCTTCCTTACCTACACAGACATTTACATTTACATTTAAGTCATTTAGCAGACGCTCTTATCCAGAGCGACTTACAAATTGGGACATATTACTATAAGACAGTCAGTACACCCTTCCTTACCTACACAGACATATTACTATAAGACAGTCAGTACACCCTTCCTTACCTACACAGACATATTACTATAAGACAGTCAGTACACCCTTCCTTACCTACACAGACATATTACTATGAGACAGTCAGTACACCCTTCCTTACCTACACAGACATATTACTATAAGACAGTCAGTACACCCTTCCTTACCTACACAGACATATTACTATAAGACAGTCAGTACACCCTTCCTTACCTACACAGACATATTACTATAAGACAGTCAGTACACCCTTCCTTACCTACACAGACATATTACTATAAGACAGTCAGTACACCCTTCCTTACCTACACAGACATATTACTATAAGACAGTCAGTACACCCTTCCTTACCTACACAGACATATTACTATAAGACAGTCAGTACACCCTTCCTTACCTACACAGACATATTACTATGAGACAGTCAGTACACCCTTCCTTACCTACACAGACATATTACTATAAGACAGTCAGTACACCCTTCCTTACCTACACAGACATATTACTATGAGACAGTCAGTACACCCTTCCTTACCTACACAGACATATTACTATGAGACAGTCAGTACACCCTTCCTTACCTACACAGACATATTACTATGAGACAGTCAGTACACCCTTCCTTACCTACACAGACATATTACTATGAGACAGTCAGTACACCCTTCCTTACCTACACAGACATATTACTATAAGACAGTCAGTACACCCTTCCTTACCTACACAGACATATTACTATAAGACAGTCAGTACACCCTAATTTACCTACACAGACATATTACTATAAGACACACAGTACACCCTAACTTACCTACACAGACATATTACTATGAGACAGTCAGTACACCCTTCCTTACCTACACAGACATATTACTATGAGACAGTCAGTACACCCTTCCTTACCTACACAGACATATTACTATAAGACAGTCAGTACACCCTGCCTTACCTACACAGACATATTACTATGAGACAGTCAGTACACCCTTCCTTACCTACACAGACATATTACTATAAGACAGTCAGTACACCCTTCCTTACCTACACAGACATTTACATTTACATTTAAGTCATTTAGCAGACGCTCTTATCCAGAGCGACTTACAAATTGGGACATATTACTATGAGACAGTCAGTACACCCTTCCTTACCTACACAGACATATTACTATAAGACAGTCAGTACACCCTTCCTTACCTACACAGACATATTACTATAAGACAGTCAGTACACCCTTCCTTACCTACACAGACATATTACTATGAGACAGTCAGTACACCCTTCCTTACCTACACAGACATATTACTATAAGACAGTCAGTACACCCTTCCTTACCTACACAGACATATTACTATAAGACAGTCAGTACACCCTTCCTTACCTACACAGACATATTACTATAAGACAGTCAGTACACCCTTCCTTACCTACACAGACATATTACTATAAGACAGTCAGTACACCCTTCCTTACCTACACAGACATATTACTATAAGACAGTCAGTACACCCTTCCTTACCTACACAGACATATTACTATAAGACAGTCAGTACACCCTTCCTTACCTACACAGACATATTACTATGAGACAGTCAGTACACCCTTCCTTACCTACACAGACATATTACTATAAGACAGTCAGTACACCCTTCCTTACCTACACAGACATATTACTATGAGACAGTCAGTACACCCTTCCTTACCTACACAGACATATTACTATGAGACAGTCAGTACACCCTTCCTTACCTACACAGACATATTACTATGAGACAGTCAGTACACCCTTCCTTACCTACACAGACATATTACTATGAGACAGTCAGTACACCCTTCCTTACCTACACAGACATATTACTATAAGACAGTCAGTACACCCTTCCTTACCTACACAGACATATTACTATAAGACAGTCAGTACACCCTTCCTTACCTACACAGACATATTACTATAAGACAGTCAGTACACCCTAATTTACCTACACAGACATATTACTATAAGACACACAGTACACCCTAACTTACCTACACAGACATATTACTATGAGACAGTCAGTACACCCTTCCTTACCTACACAGACATATTACTATGAGACAGTCAGTACACCCTTCCTTACCTACACAGACATATTACTATAAGACAGTCAGTACACCCTTCCTTACCTACACAGACATATTACTATGAGACAGTCAGTACACCCTGCCTTACCTACACAGACATATTACTATGAGACAGTCAGTACACCCTTCCTTACCTACACAGACATATTACTATAAGACAGTCAGTACACCCTTCCTTACCTACACAGACATATTACTATGAGACATACACAATATGTTAGGCTAACCAAGAGCACATTTGCCCACATACATTAACTACAAACAGCACAGAACAAATAGTAATATAGAGTACCATTGGGTTTAGAAACCCATGGTGTGTAGATAAGAGTCAGTAGACAGAAAACAGACAGAGAGAGACTCACGGACGATGCACTGGTTGCCCCCGGTCAGAGTCTTCCATCCTGGACAGCAGTAGGCGTTGAAACGAGAGCCACACACATTGGGCCTGCGGAAGAGGAGAGACAGACACACAGTATCACTGGTTAAAGTCTTTCTGGAGCCCACACACACCTCATTCTACAACCATGGTCCTGCCTGGAGACCCCCTGCCTTCGGTGCACATTTCTGTTCCAACCCAGCACTAACACAACTGGTTTAATCAAAGCTTGAAGATGTAGTGGATTAGTGGATCTCAATGACACAGTATATAGTCATGGGATCAATGTTATTGGGAACAAGGCAACAGTAAACATGTCATCCCCCACGAAAATCAGGTCAGTGCTGTCTGAGTTATCACATGTGACGAACATACGAACGTACTAACGTACGCAGACAGATACACAGTCCCCTTCCCCATTTCAGACAGATACACAGTCCCCTTCCCCATTTCAGACAGGTACACAGTCCCCTTCCCCATTTCAGACAGATACACAGTCCCCTTCCCCATTTCAGACAGGTACACAGTCCCCTTCCCCATTTCAGACAGGTACACAGTCCCCTTCCCCATTTCAGACAGATACACAGTCCCCTTCCCCATTTCAGACAGATACACAGTCCCCTTCCCCATTTCAGACAGATACACAGTCCCCTTCCCCATTTCAGACAGATACACAGCCCCCTTCCCCATTTCAGACAGGTACACAGTCCCCTTCCCCATTTCAGACAGGTACACAGTC
>NC_092090.1:23661369-23666369 GCF_045679555.1 Salvelinus alpinus
TAGTAGACCACAGCAGTAGGCCTACAGAGGTAGTAATGACCTGACTAATAGACCACAGCAGTAGCGCTACAGAGGTAGTAATGACCTGACTAATTCACCACAGCAGTAGGCCTACAGAGGTAGTAATGACCTGACTAATTCACCACAGCAGTAGGCCTACAGAGGTAGTAATGACCTGACTAGTAGACCACAGCAGTAGGCCTACAGAGGTAGTAATGACCTGACTAGTAGGCCACAGCAGTAGGCCTACAGAGGTAGCAGTCACCTGACTAGTAGACCAGCCGCAGTAGGCCTACAGAGGTAGTAATGACCTGACTAATAGACCACAGCAGTAGCGCTACAGAGGTAGTAATGACCTGACTAATTCACCACAGCAGTAGGCCTACAGAGGTAGTCATCACCTGACTAATTCACCACAGCGGTGAGGGCCTACAGAGGTAGTAATGACCTGACTAGTAGACCACAGCAGTAGGCCTACAGAGGTAGTAATGACCTGACTAGTAGGCCACAGCAGTAGGCCTACAGAGGTAGCAATGACCTCACTAGTATACCACAGCAGTAGGCCTACAGAGGTAGTAATGTCCTGACTAGTATACCACAGCAGTCGGCCCTACAGAGGTAGAAATGACCTGACTAGTAGACCACAGCAGTAGGCCTACAGAGGTAGCAATGACCTCACTAGTATACCACAGCAGTAGACCTACAGAGGTAGTAATGACCTGACTAGTAGACCACAGCAGTAGGCCTACAGAGGTAGTAGTGACCTGACTAGTAGACCACAGCAGTAGACCTACAGAGGTAGTAATGACCTGACTAGTAGACCACAGCAGTATGCCTACAGAGGTAGTAGTGACCTGACTAGTAGACCACAGCAGTAGGCCTACAGAGGTAGTAATGACCTGACTAGTAGACCACAGCAGTAGGCCTACAGAGGTAGTAATGACCTGACTAGTAGACCACAGCAGTAGGCCTACAGAGGTAGTAATGACCTGACTAAGTAGACCACAGCAGTAGGCCTACAGAGGTAGCAATGACCTCACTAGTCTGCCCACAGCAGTAGACCTACAGAGGTAGTAATGACCTGACTAGTAGACCACAGCAGTAGGCCTACAGAGGTAGTAGTGACCTGACTAGTAGACCACAGCAGTAGGCCTACAGAGGTAGTAGTGACCTGACTAGTATACCACAGCAGTAGGCCTACAGAGGTAGTAATGACCTGACTAGTATACCACAGCAGTAGGCCTACAGAGGTAGTAGTGACCTGACTAGTATACCACAGCAGTAGGCCTACAGAGGTAGTAATGACCTGACTCAGTACACCACAGCAGTAGGCCTACAGAGGTAGTAGTGACCTGACTAGTATACCACAGCAGTAGGCCTACAGAGGTAGTAGTGACCTGACTAGTGTACCCACAGCAGTAGGCCTACAGAGGTAGTAAGTGTATGGCCTGACATAGTTAGACCACAGCAGTAGGCCTACAGAGGTAGTAGTGACCTGACTAGTATACCACAGCAGTAGGCCTACAGAGGTAGTAATGACCTGACTAGTATACCACAGCAGTAGGCCTACAGAGGTAGTAATGACCTGACTAGTAGACCACAGCAGTAGGCCTACAGAGGTAGTAGTGACCTGACTAGTATACCACAGCAGTAGGCCTACAGAGGTAGTAGTGACCTGACTAGTATACCACAGCAGTAGGCCTACAGAGGTAGTAGTGACCTGACTAGTATACCACAGCAGTAGGCCTACAGAGGTAGTAGTGACCTGACTAGTATACCACAGCAGTAGGCCTACAGAGGTAGTAGTGACCTGACTAGTATACCACAGCAGTAGGCCTACAGAGGTAGTAATGACCTGACTAGTATACCACAGCAGTAGGCCTACAGAGGTAGTAGTGACCTGACTAGTATACCACAGCAGTAGGCCTACAGAGGTAGTAATGACCTGACTAGTAGACCACAGCAGTAGGCCTACAGAGGTAGTAATGACCTGACTAGTAGACCACAGCAGTAGGCCTACAGAGGTAGTAATGACCTTACTAGTAGACCACAGCAGTAGGCCTACAGAGGTAGTAATGACCTGACTAGTATACCACAGCAGTAGGCCTACAGAGGTAGTAATGACCTGACTAGTATACCACAGCAGTAGCGCTACAGAGGTAGTAATGACCTGACTAATTCACCACAGCAGTAGGCCTACAGAGGTAGTAATGACCTGACTAATTCACCACAGCAGTAGGCCTACAGAGGTAGTAATGACCTGACTAGTAGACCACAGCAGTAGGCCTACAGAGGTAGTAATGACCTGACTAGTAGGCCACAGCAGTAGGCCTACAGAGGTAGCAATGACCTCACTAGTATACCACAGCAGTAGGCCTACAGAGGTAGTAATGTCCTGACTAGTATAACACAGCAGTAGGCCTACAGAGGTAGTAATGACCTGACTAGTAGACCACAGCAGTAGGCCTACAGAGGTAGTAATGACCTGACTAGTAGACCACAGCAGTAGGCCTACAGAGGTAGTAGTGACCTGACTAGTAGACCACAGCAGTAGGCCTACAGAGGTAGCAATGACCTGACTAGTATACCACATTAGTAGGCCTACAGAGGTAGTAGTGACCTGACTAGTATACCACAGCAGTAGGCCTACAGAGGTAGTAATGACCTGACTAGTAGACCACAGCAGTAGTCCTACAGAGGTAGTAATGACCTGACTAGTAGACCACAGCAGTAGGCCTACAGAGGTAGTAATGACCTGACTAGTAGACCACAGCATTAGGCCTACAGAGGTAGTAATGACCTGACTAGTATACCACAGCAGTAGGCCTACAGAGGTAGTAATGACCTGACTAGTATACCACAGCAGTAGCGCTACAGAGGTAGTAATGACCTGACTAATTCACCACAGCAGTAGGCCTACAGAGGTAGTAATGACCTGACTAATTCACCACAGCAGTAGGCCTACAGAGGTAGTAATGACCTGACTAGTAGACCACAGCAGTAGGCCTACAGAGGTAGTAATGACCTGACTAGTAGGCCACAGCAGTAGACCTACAGAGGTAGCAATGACCTCACTAGTATACCACAGCAGTAGGCCTACAGAGGTAGTAATGTCCTGGACTACGTATCCACAGCAGTCCGCCTACAGAGGTAGTAATGACCTCACTAGTATGCCACAGCAGTAGGCCTACGGAGGTAGTAATGACCTGACTAGTATACCACAGCAGTAGGCCTACAGAGGTAGTAATGACCTGACTAGTATACCACAGCAGTAGGCCTACAGAGGTAGTAATGACCTGACTAGTATACCACAGCAGTAGGCCTACAGAGGTAGTAATGACCTGACTAGTAGACCACAGCAGTAGGTCTACAGAGGTAGTAATGACCTGACTAGTATACCACAGCAGTAGGCCTACAGAGGTAGTAATGACCTGACTAGTATACCACAGCAGTAGGCCTACAGAGGTAGTAATGACCTGACTAGTAGACCACAGCAGTAGGTCTACAGAGGTAGTAATGACCTGACTAGTATACCACAGCAGTAGGCCTACAGAGGTAGTAGTGACCTGACTAGTATACCACAGCAGTAGGCCTACAGAGGTAGTAGTGACCTGACTAATAGACCAGATTCTTATTGAACATGCATTAGTGAGGGAGAATGAGGATGCTGATAATCCTGTAGATAGATTAAGTAAACAACTAACTTCTCCCCCATCAATAGAGTGATATATAATGTAGAACTACATGCATGACACTGTGACAGGTTAACTACCTACAGAACACATATGTTTAAAACGTATAATGATGTAGTAATGACAGACAATTAGTAACAACTTCATTAGACTATGCCTACAAGGTGTAAATGAAGGTAAGGTGCTGGTGATTGTCTCATAAGGGATAAGTGATAATAGATAGAGCCATTGCCTACCCTTTGAGGACGTCTGTCCCTCCTCCCCTCCGCTTGGCCCGGCTGGCTCTGGGTTGGGTCGGAGTCTGCCTGGCCGGCTCGCTGTCTACAGTTAATAACGGCAAAGACACCAGCTCTCCTTCGGTAAGTCTAGCTTCTCCTCCGGTTCCCCCAGCCTGCCCAGCCTGCTCAGCCTCAGCCCCGCCAGGCTCCGTCCACAGCGACAGGACCGCCACCAGACCCACCGCCAGCCTCACCAGCCGCCCCCGACACATTGCTACAGGCCTGGTGATCTTCTCACAAGTTCACAATAACTCCACTTTTTGGTCAAAAAAACTGTTGTCTTTTCGGTTTTAAATCGCGCTTCTCCTAAATCCAACGGGGGCTCAGGGAAATAGTCCCGAGTCAAGCTGCAAAAAAAATGGTCAGATTGTTTTTCAGAAACAAGCAGAGAAATGTGCAGCGCAGAAGATGCTGCAACTTGGAAAAAAATAACTGGGCTATGATACTTTTCTATAGACACTACGACTGTCTGCACGGAATGCATCTCTGGCAGATGTTGAGGTTACAGACGAAGTATCTAACAATAACTTGTATAAATAATACAAATAGTCCAATAAGAACACAAGTGGTACTTCAAGTTTGTTTTAATTACAATCAAAAAGCATTGTGCAATGAATTGCGCAGGAGAAAATGCCTACCTTCTCTCCACAGCTGGAGACAGTCGTCAAAGCAGACCCGCGCAGGACCCCACGTACTTGCTGTTCCAGAATAAACGGCTTCAAGAAAAGGAGAAGAATAATGGAAAACAACCTCCAGTGACAAAATCAAATTGTCAAAAGTCTAGCAATGTGTTCTTTCTTTATTAATCCGACACATCCGAGATGATCAGGACGTCTTGATTCTGTATGGCGTGATCAGAGGCGTTGAGACATTCTACACTATAGGTGGAGAGAGGCGTTGAGACATTCTACAGTAGCCGTGGAGAAGATAAGTCTTCTTCCCTCTCCTTCTCTCCTGCTTTCTTTCTCTCCCTGTCTCTCACAGCCAAACTCACTCACTCCCCATCCCTGCCCTCCTCAACTTTCCCCAA
>NC_092090.1:23671369-23771369 GCF_045679555.1 Salvelinus alpinus
TAAAGGGCAATGGGCTCTATGACTGATTCAAGTATTTTTAGCCAGATCCTAATTGGTATGTTGAAATTTATGTTCCTTTTGATGGCATAGAAGGCCCTTCTTGCCTTGTCTCTCAGATCGTTCACAGCTTTGTGGAAGTTACCTGTGGTGCTGATGTTTAGGTCTCTGATCAGTTCATACATCTCAACAGCTAGCAAAGCCGCACACAGTTCTAGGCGTGGGATAGTGTGGGCCGGACGATGGGCCAATTTTGATTTCCCCATGACAAATCCAACATGGCATTGACCTTCCGAGTCAATAACTCTCAGGTAGGCTACCGCTCCTATGGCTACTCTCTCTCTCTCTATCTCTCTCTCTCTCTCTCTCTCTCTCTCTCTCTCTCTCTCTCTCTCTCTCTCTCTCTCTCTCTCTCTCTCTCTCTCTCTCTCTCTCTCTCTCTCTCTCTCTGTGTCCTTCTCTCTCTCTCTCTCTCTCTCTGTCCCTCTCCCTCTCTCTCTCTCTCTGTATCCCTCTCTCTCTCTCTCTGTGTCCCTCTCTCTCTCTCTGTCCCTCTCTCTCTCTCTCTCTCTCTCTCTCTCTCTCTCTCTCTCTCTCTCTCTCTCTCTCTCTCTCTCTCTCTCTCTCTCTCTCTCTCTCTCTCTCTCTCTCTCTCTCTGTCCCTCTCTCTCTCTCTCTGTCCCTCTCTCTCTCTCTGTCCCTCTCTCTCTCTTTCTCTGGAACAAAGTGTTAAACTAATCATACACAGACTCAGTGTTCTGGAGATGTTGGGAAATTAGACCAGAGAGCAGAGCAACTTCCTCCTGCCATCTCTCCCTCCCTCTCTCCTTCACTCCCTCTCTTCCACCGTCACTCCCTCTCTCCCTCCCTCTCTCAATTCAATTCAATTCAATTCAAGGGGCTTTATTGGCATGGGAAACATGTGTTAACATTGCCAAAGCAAGTGAGGTAGGTAATATACAAAAGTCAAATAAACAATAAAAATGAACAGTAAACATTACACATACAGAAGTTTCAAAACAATAAAGACATTACAAATGTCATATTATATATATGCAGTGTTGTAACAATGTACAAATGGTTAAAGCACACAAGTTAAAATAAATAAACATAAATATGGGTTGTATTTACAGTGGTGTTTGTTCTTCACTGGTTGCCCTTTTCTTGTGGCAACAGGTCACAAATCTTGCTGCTGTGA
Organism: Salvelinus alpinus; assembly: GCF_045679555.1. NCBI lineage: Eukaryota > Metazoa > Chordata > Actinopteri > Salmoniformes > Salmonidae > Salvelinus > Salvelinus alpinus. Next base: position 23,672,565 of record NC_092090.1, read on the forward strand.
TGGCACACTGTGGAATTTCACCCAGTAGATATGGGAGTTTATCAAAATTGGATTTGTTTTCGAATTCTTTGTGGATCTGTGTAATCTGAGGGAAATATGTCTCTCTAATATGGTCATACATTGGGCAGGAGGTTAGGAAGTGCAGCTCAGTTTCCACCTCATTTTGTGGGCAGTGTGCACATAGCCTGTCTTCTCTTGAGAGCCATGTCTGCCTACGGCGGCCTTTCTCAATAGCAAGGCTATGCTCACTGAGTCTGTACATAGTCAAAGCTTTCCTTAAGTTTGGGTCAGTCACAGTGGTCAGGTATTCTGCCACTGTGTACTCTCTGTTTAGGGCCAAATAGCATTCTAGTTTGCTCTGTTTTTTTGTTAATTCTTTCCAATGTGTCAAGTAATTATCTTTTTGTTTTCTCATGATTTGGTTGGGTCTAATTGTGCTGTTGTCCTGGGGCTCTGTGGGGTGTGTTTGTGTTTGTGTTCATTTCTCTCTCTCCTTCACTCCCTCTCTTCCACCGTCACTCCCTCTCTCCCTCCCTCCCTCTCTCCCTCCCTCCCTCTCTCCTTCACTCCCTCTCTTCCACTGTCACTCCCTCTCTCCCTCCCTCCCTCTCTCCTTCACTCCCTCTCTTCCACCGTCACTCCCTCTCTCCCTCCCTCCCGCTCTCCCACTCTTGATCCCAACCTCCCTATCACCATCCCTCGTTCCCTCTGTCCCTTCTTCCCATAGGCCCTCTATCTATCCCTTCCTCCAAACTCTCCCTCCTTCCCATAGGCCCTTTATCTATCCCTTCCTCCAAACTCTCCCTCCTTCCCATGGGCCCTCTATCTATCCCTTCCTCCAAACTCTCCCTCCTTCCCATGGGCCCTCTATCTATCCCTTCCTCCAAACTCTCCCTCCTTCCCATAGGCCCTCTATCTATCCCTTCCTCCAAACCCTCCCTCCTTCCCATAGGCCCTCTATCTATCCCTTCCTCCAAACTCTCCCTCCTTCCCATAGGCCCTCTATCTATCCCTTCCTCCAAACTCTCCCTCCTTCCCATAGGCCCTCTATCTATCCCTTCCTCCAAACTCTCCCTCCTTCCCATAGGCCCTTTATCTACCCCTTCCTTCAAACTCTCCCTCCTTCCCATAGGCCCTCTATCTATCCCTTCCTCCAAACTCTCCCTCCTGCCCATGGGCCCTCTATCTATCCCTTCCTCCAAACTCTCCCTCCTTCCCATAGGCCCTCTATCTATCCCTTCCTCCAAACTCTCCCTCCTTCCCATAGGCCCTCTATCTATCCCTTCCTCCAAACTCTCCCTCCTTCCCATAGGCCCTCTATCTATCCCTTCCTCCAAACTCTCCCTCCTTCCCATAGGCCCTCTATCTATCCCTTCCTCCAAACTCTCCCTCCTTCCCATAGGCCCTCTATCTCTCCCTTACTCCAAACTCTCCCTCCTTCCCATAGGCCCTCTATCTATCCCTTCCTCCAAACCCTCCCTCCTTCCCATAGACCCTCTATCTATCCCTTCCTCCAAACTCTCCCTCCTTCCCATAGATCCTCTATCTATCTTTCTAGAGGAGAGTGGCCCATGTTAAGTTTCTAAACATGGGAATGGTTGTTATGAAGGTGTGTAAGAGAGAACCACAGCCGGGTGAAGTTGGAGTTGGAGTTGGAGCAGAGGGTTCATTCAGGCAGCAGAGTAGAGATCTCCTGTAGTGTATCTGAGTGAGGGATTGTGGTGGGTGGGGGAGCAGGGGAAGTGGTATGAGGGGACGAGAAAAGAGGAGCCATGGAGAGCTGCTCTCAGATGAAGAGAACAGCTGGTGAGCACACAGGTCTGCCATAGAGCACACACACCACCCATCTCTCACCCAGTCCAGGCACTGTCATCCTACCATCTCTCACCCAGTCCAGGCACTGTAATCCTACCATCTCTCACCCAGTCCAGGCACTGTAATCCTACCATCTCTCACCCAGTCCAGGCACTGTAATCCTACCATCTCTCACCCAGTCCAGGCACTGTCATCCTACCATCTCTCACCCAGTCCAGGCACTGTCATCCTACCATCTCTCACCCAGTCCAGGCACTGTAATCCTACCATCTCTCACCCAGTCCAGGCACTGTAATCCTACCATCTCTCACCCAGTCCAGGCACTGTAATCCTACCATCTCTCACCCAGTCCAGGCACTGTAATCCTACCATCTCTCACCCAGTCCAGGCACTGTAATCCTACCATCTCTCACCCAGTCCAGGCACTGTAATCCTACCATCTCTCACCCAGTCCAGGCACTGTAATCCTACCATCTCTCACCCAGTCCAGGCACTGTAATCCTACCATCTCTCACCCAGTCCAGGCACTGTAATCCTACCATCTCTCACTCAGTCCAGGCACTGTAATCCTACCATCTCTCACCCAGTCCAGGCACTGTAATCCTACCATCTCTCACCCAGTCCAGGCACTGTAATCCTACCCGCCACTCGGCCCAGCCTCTGCTTATTAGCTCAGTATAGTTGAGACAGGCATTCCATCACAAGGAGAAGAGACAATAGGTTTCCCTCCAGAAAGTTGTCCTCTCTCCTTCACCACGCTGAGACAACTAGATGAGCAACAGCTCCACCTGGTTTCTGCCAGTGTTGCTTTTACATACAGTATAAACATTTAGCTAAAATATTAGCATTTGATCTCAAATTGATCATTATTAATATGTGGCAATAGTGTGTCAAAAGTTTTGTTTTCATCATCTGGTGAGGACTACAGTAGAGTGAACAACGACAAAATAGAGGTGGCATATTCCTGGAATAAAACACAGCCTTGGACTCTAATTTCTTACGGGAACTCCAACGATTATCATCCTGCAGTGTAATGGAGTGTGTGTGTGTGTGTGTGTGTGTGTGTGTGTGTGTGAGTGTGTGTGTGTGTGTGTCCTACATCATTAGTGCAGCTCTGAGCTCTCGGCCAACACACAGCCATCTGTACTGAATGACTGCAAAGGATATGAATACAAAAGTGACATCTTTCATAAACACACACAGACTTGAGTGGGTCAATGAGTTGTTTACTTGGTTACAGTCAGGTTTCCCAACTCACCCTGTCACCCTCTGACACTAAACTATCACATCATTTTCTCTCTCTCTCTCTGTCTCTCTCTCTCTCTCTGTGTGTCTCTCTCTCTCCCTCTCTCTCTCTCTCTCTGTCTCTCTCTCTCTCTCTCTCAGACAGCAGTAACTGTATAGGGAGTGATCAGTATTTATGCTCCAGACAGAAGTAGCTTCAGTTAGGCATTCTCACACTGTGTGTTGTCTTTGGCAGTACAGGCCTCGCTTCATGTCTTTATGTGTTCTGCTGCAGAGCCAGAGAGAGACAGTATTCAGGTGAAATATGTCTAGAAAACGAGCCGAAGCAGAGCTGGTTCTGTTCCCTGTACATCCAGATGATTGTAAATGTTTCAGAGTTCACAGTTCATTCTGTTGTCATGAGAAAAAGAATGGAATTCTGAATACTTTCCTCCATTCTTATAGTCTGGCCTCAACCTTGTAGTGTATGTGTGTGTGTGTGTGTGTGTGTGTGTGTGTGTGTGTGTGTGTGTGTGTGTGTGTGTGTGTGTGTGTGTGTGTGTGTGTGTGTGTGTGTGTGTGTGTGTGTGTGTGTGTGTGTGTGTGTGTGTGTGTGTGTGTGTGTGTGTGTGTGTGTGTGTGTGTGTGATCTGACCATCTTAGGCATGGAAAACGTCCTCTCTGACTTTACCCCAGTGGCACACCAAAAATATCCGCTAGACACACACACACACACACACACACACACACACACACACACACACACACACACACACACACACACACACACACACACACACACACACACACACACACACACACACACACACACACACACACACACACACACACACACACATTAAATACTTTATTTGAATTCACCAATCAAATTTACAAAAAAAGGATCCAAACATTTCAAAGGTCCCTGTATGCATGGCAGTCCAGGGTACAGAAAGCCCCTCCTTCACCAAACAGCAAGGCTGCCCGCAACAGCTGAAACAGAGCGGTATCTAGCCAACTGCTTTGTCCTAGTTTTTGTCAGGCCCGCAATCTGGAGGCCACACACTGCAAGCCTGTGTACGTGGCCAAGACTGCCAAATATCAGAGCAACCAGCTTGCCCGTCCACCCGAGGCTGTCCAGCGTGTCACGAGGGGCTGGTATTTAAGGAGCTTCTCAGTAAAGTCCTGCTCCATGTAGCTGTCCAATGAGCAGCACACTTCCAAAAGGAGCTCCTCCCCCTGGCTTCTCACACAACAACAACATCTGGTGTGTTTGGAACACAGGAAAACACATCATCATCATCATCACACCAGCTTCCTCTTACACAACAATGTTTATACATGTGTGCTGGCTATCAGGTCAACAAGGCATGTCTAGCAATGTACCAATCCTTATGAACAGCAGCCATTCACAACATGGGCAATGGACTCCATTACATCTGACTCATGTATAACACAACATGGGCAATGGACTCCATTACATCTGACTCATGTATAACACAACATGGGCAATGGACTCCATTACATCTGACTCATGTATAACACAACATGGGCAATGGACTCCATTACATCTGACTCATGTATAACACAAAATGGGTCATGGTTTGCAGGGTACCAGAAGAATATATTTTGTTGGTAGAACTTGCAGCCTCGCCTTAACAGTAAAGGTGAGAACGTCCTCGCCATAGGCTGCATTCTGGTACATGGAATGGGAGACAGAGTGGTCAGCATAGTCCAGAGCAGTGAGTTTCCCCTGCAGCCTCAGGCCAGTCCAGTGTTGCAGTAGCTGGGAGACAGTGTGGTCAGTAGCTGGGAGACAGTGTGGTCAGTAGCTGGGAGACAGAGAGGTCAGTAGCTGGGAGACAGAGTGGTCAGTAGCTGGGAGACAGAGAGGTCAGTAGCTGGGAGACAGAGAGGTCAGTAGCTGGGAGACAGAGAGGTCAGTAGCTGGGAGACAGAGAGGTCAGTAGCTGGGAGACAGAGAGGTCAGTAGCTGGGAGACAGAGAGGTCAGTAGCTGGGAGACAGAGAGGTCAGTAGCTGGGAGACAGTGTGGTCAGTAGCTGGGAGACAGAGAGGTCAGTAGCTGGGAGACAGAGAGGTCAGTAGCTGGGAGAGAGAGGTCAGTAGCTGGGAGACAGAGTGGTCAGTAGCTGGGAGACAGAGAGGTCAGTAGCTGGGAGACAGAGAGGTCAGTAGCTGGGAGACAGAGAGGTCAGTAGCTGGGAGACAGAGAGGTCAGTAGCTGGGAGACAGAGTGGTCAGTAGCTGGGAGACAGAGAGGTCAGTAGCTGGGAGACAGAGAGGTCAGTAGCTGGGAGACAGAGAGGTCAGTAGCTGGGAGACAGAGAGGTCAGTAGCTGGGAGACAGAGAGGTCAGTAGCTGGGAGACAGAGAGGTCAGTAGCTGGGAGACAGAGTGGTCAGTAGCTGGGAGACAGAGAGATCAGTAGCTGGAAGACAGAGAGGTCAGTAGCTGGGAGACAGAGTGGTCAGTAGCTGGGAGACAGAGAGGTCAGTAGCTGGGAGACAGAGTGGTCAGTAGCTGGGAGAGAGAGGTCAGTAGCTGGGAGACAGAGAGGTCAGTAGCTGGGAGACAGAGAGGTCAGTAGCTGGGAGACAGAGAGGTCAGTAGCTGGGAGACAGAGAGGTCAGTAGCTGGGAGACAGAGAGGTCAGTAGCTGGGAGACAGAGAGGTCAGTAGCTGGGAGACAGAGTGGTCAGTAGCTGGGAGACAGAGAGGTCAGTAGCTGGGAGAGAGAGGTCAGTAGCTGGGAGACAGAGAGGTCAGTAGCTGGGAGACAGTGTGGTCAGTAGCTGGGAGACAGAGAGGTCAGTAGCTGGGAGACAGTGTGGTCAGTAGCTGGGAGACAGAGAGGTCAGTAGCTGGGAGACAGAGAGGTCAGTAGCTGGGAGACAGTGTGGTCAGTAGCTGGGAGACAGAGAGGTCAGTAGCTGGGAGAGAGAGGTCAGTAGCTGGGAGAGAGAGGTCAGTAGCTGGGAGACAGAGTGGTCAGTAGCTGGGAGACAGAGAGGTCAGTAGCTGGGAGACAGAGAGGTCAGTAGCTGGGAGACAGAGAGGTCAGTAGCTGGGAGACAGAGTGGTCAGTAGCTGGGAGACAGAGTGGTCAGTAGCTGAGAGACAGAGAGGTCAGTAGCTGGGAGACAGAGAGGTCAGTAGCTGGGAGACAGAGTGGTCAGTAGCTGGGAGACAGAGAGGTCAGTAGCTGGGAGAGAGAGGTCAGTAGCTGGGAGACAGAGAGGTCAGTACCTGGGAGACAGAGAGGTCAGTAGCTGGGAGACAGAGAGTTCAGTAGCTGGGAGACAGAGTGGTCAGTAGCTGGGAGACAGAGAGGTCAGTAGCTGGGAGAGAGAGGTCAGTAGCTGGGAGACAGAGAGGTCAGTACCTGGGAGACAGAGAGGTCAGTAGCTGGGAGACAGAGAGGTCAGTAGCTGGGAGACAGAGAGGTCAGTAGCTGGGAGAGAGAGGTCAGTAGCTGGGAGACAGAGTGGTCAGTAGCTGGGAGACAGAGGGGGCAGTAGCTGGGAGACAGAGAGGTCAGTAGCTGGGAGACAGAGGGGGCAGTAGCTGGGAGACAGTGTGGTCAGTAGCTGGGAGACAGAGGGGGCAGTAGCTGGGAGACAGAGTGGTCAGTAGCTGGGAGACAGAGAGGTCAGTAGCTGGGAGACAGAGTGGTCAGTAGCTGGGAGACAGAGAGGTCAGTAGCTGGGAGACAGAGTGGTCAGTAGCTGGGAGACAGAGTGGTCAGTAGCTGGGAGACAGAGTGGTCAGTAGCTGGGAGACAGAGAGGTCAGTAGCTGGGAGACAGAGTGGTCAGTAGCTGGGAGACAGAGAGGTCAGTAGCTGGGAGACAGAGTGGTCAGTAGCTGGGAGACAGAGAGGTCAGTAGCTGGGAGACAGAGAGGTCAGTAGCTGGGAGACAGAGAGGTCAGTAGCTGGGAGACAGAGTGGTCAGTAGCTGGGAGACAGAGAGGTCAGTAGCTGGGAGACAGAGAGGTCAGTAGCTGGGAGACAGAGAGGTCAGTAGCTGGGAGACAGAGTGGTCAGTAGCTGGGAGACAGAGAGGTCAGTAGCTGGGAGACAGAGTGGTCAGTAGCTGGGAGACAGAGAGGTCAGTAGCTGGGAGACAGAGGGGGCAGTAGCTGGGAGACAGAGTGGTCAGTAGCTGGGAGACAGAGAGGTCAGTAGCTGGGAGACAGAGTGGTCAGTAGCTGGGAGACAGAGAGGTCAGTAGCTGGGAGACAGAGTGGTCAGTAGCTGGGAGACAGAGAGGTCAGTAGCTGGGAGACAGAGTGGTCAGTAGCTGGGAGACAGAGGGGGCAGTAGCTGGGAGACAGAGAGGTCAGTAGCTGGGAGACAGAGTGGTCAGTAGCTGGGAGACAGAGTGGTCAGTAGCTGGGAGACAGAGTGGTCAGTAGCTGGGAGACAGAGAGGTCAGTAGCTGGGAGACAGAGTGGTCAGTAGCTGGGAGACAGAGAGGTCAGTAGCTGGGAGACAGAGGGGGCAGTAGCTGGGAGACAGAGTGGTCAGTAGCTGGGAGACAGAGTGGTCAGTAGCTGGGAGACAGAGAGGTCAGTAGCTGGGAGACAGAGAGGTCAGTAGCTGGGAGACAGAGTGGTCAGTAGCTGGGAGACAGAGTGGTCAGTAGCTGGGAGACAGAGAGGTCAGTAGCTGGGAGACAGAGTGGTCAGTAGCTGGGAGACAGAGAGGTCAGTAGCTGGGAGACAGAGTGGTCAGTAGCTGGGAGACAGAGAGGTCAGTAGCTGGGAGACAGAGTGGTCAGTAGCTGGGAGACAGAGAGGTCAGTAGCTGGGAGACAGAGGGGGCAGTAGCTGGGAGACAGAGTGGTCAGTAGCTGGGAGACAGAGTGGTCAGTAGCTGGGAGACAGAGTGGTCAGTAGCTGGGAGACAGAGAGGTCAGTAGCTGGGAGACAGAGGGGGCAGTAGCTGGGAGACAGAGTGGTCAGTAGCTGGGAGACAGAGTGGTCAGTAGCTGGGAGACAGAGTGGTCAGTAGCTGGGAGACAGAGAGGTCAGTAGCTGGGAGACAGAGTGGTCAGTAGCTGGGAGACAGAGAGGTCAGTAGCTGGGAGACAGAGGGGGCAGTAGCTGGGAGACAGAGTGGTCAGTAGCTGGGAGACAGAGTGGTCAGTAGCTGGGAGACAGAGAGGTCAGTAGCTGGGAGACAGTGTGGTCAGTAGCTGGGAGACAGTGTGGTCAGTAGCTGGGAGACAGAGTGGTCAGTAGCTGGGAGACAGAGTGGTCAGTAGCTGGGAGACAGAGAGGTCAGTAGCTGGGAGACAGAGTGGTCAGTAGCTGGGAGACAGAGTGGTCAGTAGCTGGGAGACAGAGTGGTCAGTAGCTGGGAGACAGAGAGGTCAGTAGCTGGGAGACAGAGTGGTCAGTAGCTGGGAGACAGAGTGGTCAGTAGCTGGGAGACAGAGGGGGCAGTAGCTGGGAGACAGAGTGGTCAGTAGCTGGGAGACAGAGAGGTCAGTAGCTGGGAGACAGAGAGGTCAGTAGCTGGGAGACAGAGTGGTCAGTAGCTGGGAGACAGAGAGGTCAGTAGCTGGGAGACAGAGAGGTCAGTAGCTGGGAGACAGAGAGGTCAGTAGCTGGGAGACAGAGGGGGCAGTAGCTGGGAGACAGAGAGGTCAGTAGCTGGGAGACAGTGTGGTCAGTAGCTGGGAGACAGAGTGGTCAGTAGCTGGGAGACAGAGAGGTCAGTAGCTGGGAGACAGAGTGGTCAGTAGCTGGGAGACAGAGAGGTCAGTAGCTGGGAGACAGAGTGGTCAGTAGCTGGGAGACAGAGAGGTCAGTAGCTGGGAGACAGTGAGGTCAGTAGCTGGGAGACAGAGAGGTCAGTAGCTGGGAGACAGAGTGGTCAGTAGCTGGGAGACAGAGAGGTCAGTAGCTGGGAGAGAGAGGTCAGTAGCTGGGAGACAGAGAGGTCAGTAGCTGGGAGACAGAGAGGTCAGTAGCTGGGAGACAGAGTGGTCAGTAGCTGGGAGACAGAGAGGTCAGTAGCTGGGAGACAGAGAGGTCAGTAGCTGGGAGACAGAGAGGTCAGTAGCTGGGAGACAGAGAGGTCAGTAGCTGGGAGACAGAGTGGTCAGTAGCTGGGAGACAGAGAGGTCAGTAGCTGGGAGACAGAGTGGTCAGTAGCTGGGAGACAGAGTGGTCAGTAGCTGGGAGACAGAGTGGTCAGTAGCTGGGAGACAGAGTGGTCAGTAGCTGGGAGACAGAGTGGTCAGTAGCTGGGAGACAGAGTGGTCAGTAGCTGGGAGACAGAGTGGTCAGTAGCTGGGAGACAGAGTGGTCAGTAGCTGGGAGACAGAGAGGTCAGTACCTGGGAGACAGAGAGGTCAGTAGCTGGGAGACAGAGAGGTCAGTAGCTGGGAGACAGAGAGGTCAGTAGCTGGGAGACAGAGAGGTCAGTAGCTGGGAGACAGAGTGGTCAGTAGCTGGGAGACAGAGAGGTCAGTAGCTGGGAGACAGAGTGGTCAGTAGCTGGGAGACAGAGTGGTCAGTAGCTGGGAGACAGAGTGGTCAGTAGCTGGGAGACAGAGTGGTCAGTAGCTGGGAGACAGAGTGGTCAGTAGCTGGGAGACAGAGTGGTCAGTAGCTGGGAGACAGAGAGGTCAGTAGCTGGGAGACAGAGAGGTCAGTAGCTGGGAGACAGAGAGGTCAGTAGCTGGGAGACAGAGAGGTCAGTAGCTGGGAGACAGAGAGGTCAGTAGCTGGGAGACAGAGTGGTCAGTAGCTGGGAGACAGAGAGGTCAGTAGCTGGGAGACAGAGTGGTCAGTAGCTGGGAGACAGAGTGGTCAGTAGCTGGGAGACAGAGAGGTCAGTAGCTGGGAGACAGAGAGGTCAGTAGCTGGGAGACAGAGAGGTCAGTAGCTGGGAGACAGAGAGGTCAGTAGCTGGGAGACAGAGAGGTCAGTAGCTGGGAGACAGAGTGGTCAGTAGCTGGGAGACAGAGAGGTCAGTAGCTGGGAGACAGAGTGGTCAGTAGCTGGGAGACAGAGTGGTCAGTAGCTGGGAGACAGAGTGGTCAGTAGCTGGGAGACAGAGTGGTCAGTAGCTGGGAGACAGAGTGGTCAGTAGCTGGGAGACAGAGTGGTCAGTAGCTGGGAGACAGAGAGGTCAGTAGCTGGGAGACAGAGAGGTCAGTAGCTGGGAGACAGAGAGGTCAGTAGCTGGGAGACAGAGAGGTCAGTAGCTGGGAGACAGAGGGGTCAGTAGCTGGGAGACAGAGTGGTCAGTAGCTGGGAGACAGAGAGGTCAGTAGCTGGGAGACAGAGAGGTCAGTAGCTGGGAGACAGAGTGGTCAGTAGCTGGGAGACAGAGAGGTCAGTAGCTGGGAGACAGAGAGGTCAGTAGCTGGGAGACAGAGTGGTCAGTAGCTGGGAGACAGAGAGGTCAGTAGCTGGGAGACAGAGTGGTCAGTAGCTGGGAGACAGAGTGGTCAGTAGCTGGGAGACAGAGAGGTCAGTAGCTGGGAGACAGAGGGGGCAGTAGCTACATCCGTCTGATACCGAGGAGTCCTGGACGTAGGATGAGATGTTTCATCATGGTGACAGAAGTCTCCACAACAACACCCCGTGTCCACCTGAGATCCAGTCGGGTTGCACAGGTCCTGGAGGTCCGGCCAGTCTGCCAGCGGAACCTTCCACCTCCGTAGCTCCAGGAGGAGGGAGACTCTGGCTAACTCCTTAACTGTCACATGGTCACTGTTGAGCATGTTCAACAGTTGAGTCAGTCTGGTAACACACATAAACACACTGATACTGATAAACAGTCAGACCACGTCCAGGGGCTGTAGTATGTTATGAACACGTCATGCTGTGTCCCAGTTATGTTTACATACAGGCACCCTGTCTGTGTGTGTGCATGCGTGCGAGCGTCTGTGCGTGTGTGTGTGTGCGTGCTCTGTGAACAAGTAGTAACAGAAATGAGAAAGCCCTGGTTAGAGATTCAAGAGAGAAGAAATAGCATCATTTAGCTAAAGAACTAGGAAATGAGAGAAGAATGGAGAAAGAATAGTTTTGTTATTTGAAGTTTACATCCAGAAATATTTGTCGTCCACCCACTCTGTCTGTCTGCCCCTCGATCTGGCTCGGGAAGCTCCCACCCACTCATCTCTCACACACACACACATATACACGTACATACACACACCTAAACATTTCACAGGAAGTTCCTAAAGCCTTGCAACAGATAAAGTGGAGTGGATAACTGAACCCTAAAAAATGTCTGGTATCTCTCTCTCTCTCTCTCTCTCCCTGTCTCCCTGTCTCCCTGTCTCCCTGTCTCTCTCTCTCTCGCTCTCCCTGTCTCCCTGTCTCTCTCACACACAGAAAGCGTATCTGTAGTGAAGATGGTTAGTGTTGTATTTTCAGCTGCCTGCAGGCATTAGGTTCTCACTGGAACTCCCAAAATGATCACTGTGAAGACACCTCAACTCCCTACTTCCCTAAACGCCACACCCTCTGTCCCACCCTCTGAATACGGACACAACAGTTGTACCTGTGTGTGTGTGTGTGTGTGTGTGTGTGTGTGTGTGTGTGTGTGTGTGTGTGTGTGTGTGTGTGTGTGTGTGTGTGTGTGTGTGTGTGTGTGTGTGTGTGTGTGTGTGTGTGTGTGTGTGTGTGTGTGTGTGTGTGTGTGTGTGTGTGGAGCCATGTTCAGGGTGGCATCAGGGATCAGTGTGACCTCACAGGTTAACTCACATGGCACACGTGCAGTAGGACCCTGTCAGAGAGGATGACATCACCACTCTAGGTCATTGTTGTTCTTGGTGAGTCGTGTTGGGCGAAGTCTCAATGACTCAGAAAGAGAGGGAGGGAGGGAGGAAATAGAGAGGGAGGAGAGAGAGCGAGGGAGCGAGAGGGAGGAAAGGATAAGGAGAGATAGAGAACTCAGTCTGAAGAGAAGGATAGAGGCAGAGTGTTAGCAACAGATAGCTGGGAGGGGTCGGTTCCAGCTTTTTCCGGTCTATGAGTGACATGGTGTTTGGAGTTGGCAGATGGACAGACATTCCTCCTCATTAGTAAGAAGACAGATTGCTCCAGTGGTGAATCATTATTACACCTCTTCTGGGGAATTCCCCCAGAGCTGCTCAACATGTATGTGTTTCTGGTCTAAATCAATGATGCTTTACTGGTATGCATGGAATACATGCAGTTGATACTTATTGCCAATGCAGAAACCTCTGCCCTCTCTCTGTCTCTGAGCGACAACACCCCAAATGCTCATCCTGATTCAGTTCAAATCAGAATCAATTAATGAATCAGTTAATGAATCAGTTCATATCAGAGTCAGTTCATATCAAAATCTGTTCATATCTCAATCAGTTCATGAATCAATTCATATCTGAATCAGAGAGATGAGATGTTTACAACTGTGGGAAACTTGTTTTCCCCAAAGTCCTCAGCATCACACTCTCCCTGATCATCTTTTTCCTTGCTCTGTCGTTCCATGGCCCCATTCTGACACAACTCTGCTTGGGCTGATTAATGTGTGGGTCCCTCCAGACCTCCAGGCCCCCAGAAGAGAACCAGAACCAGAACACCAAACAGTCAACAACAGACTTCGACCACACTGGCATCACCCTCTCAATGCACACACACTCAGACACACAAGCATGCCTGTGTGCACACACACACACACACACACACACACACACACACACACACACACACACACACACACACACACACACACACACACACACACACACACACACACACACACACACACACACACACACACACACACACACACACACACACACACACACACACACACACACACAGAGTTAGATCATCCATCATCTTTACTAAAACCATAAAACATTCCACTCTATGTATGAAACACAGAAAACCAGCTGTTGTTGCTTTATTGCCAATTGTTGTTTAAATTCCTAAAAGAAATCAAAGCACCAACTAGATGGTGAGGATGAGTTTTTACTGAGACAAAATAACATCTCTACCATGTCATCATCATTAAAATGTTATACTTGGTGAGTAAAGCTTTGTATAAACTCTCCCCACAATATAATGTTTACACAGAGAGTATAGACAACATATCTGGGTCAGTCATATAAAGGACAATACATACATAGTCTATATGACATATCAATGATCCCTGAATATCCTCCAACTAAAGAGAAGACTTCAACCTGCATCCCACAGTCTTATGAAGCAGACACAGAGCACTCAACACATCATGATCTATGGAGCGTTTCTATTCACACATGTTGATCAAACAGGATTAGCAGACAGATGTGGTGCAGACACCAGCCACTAGAGGGAGGTACAGCACTGGTGTGTGATTATAGAATCCCATCATCAACACCAGAACAAAACACACTGAAGTTCCTCAGGAAACACTAAACATCAGAAGTCCCTCCTGTACCTCCTGTTCTCTTCCATACTGACCTATAGATGGGTTCAACGGTCAACACTGATTAATATACAAGAGCTACTGTTCCTGATATAGACTGCATATATAACACTCTTACTAAACAAACAAACAGACCATTTATGTCCATTGCTGTCTAACCAAGCAATACAGCGGACATACTATCTCATCATTAATTATAAAATGATTTGGTTTGTTAATGTTATTACTTGAAATTATGACATGATCTACAAAAAACGAATACATTATCTGCAGATTTTTAAAATATTACACGAGGAAATTTGATCTAATATTACCATGATCTGGTGGCTATTACATTAGAATTTATGTTAACATTATTTCAATGTTTGGTATAAACCAGTCAGTCAGTGACATCTACAGGAGTGATGACCAGTGGGGTTGAGTTTTTACCACTGTAATTATTACCAGGGCTGAAGAATGGATAGAGTTTCTCAGTGAAGGTGTAGCCAGTGTATGAGTGGATATGAGACCTGGCCTCCACATTGTAGAATGAGACCTGACCCTCCTTATAATCCACAAACACCCCCACCTTCTGGGGCTTCTCACTCAGGGAGAGGGGGACAGGGGGGTCAGTGATAGCCTTGTACTCTTCCTCCCTCAGCAACACAGTCCAGTATCCATCCTCAGGGTTCAGGTAAATCGTCCCCTACTGTTGATGGACTTCGTGGCCACTCCTAAAATCCAGCCAGTCTTCTCCTCCACCTGAACCTCATAGTAGAATCTCCATGAGGAGAAACCCTCCTGTCCCAGGACACAGAGACAAGCATCAAACCTCTCTGGGTTGTCATGGAGATGCTGCCATACGTCTCCACATATAACTTGTTTCCCGTCTTCAGACAGGATGAGTCTGGGATGTGCTGTATCAGAGTCTAGAGTCACATCCACTGTGGAGAGAAACATACACCTTATTAGAATTAGAAAATATTAGTGGAATATTAACATACGTCTGGGGAACTACATTTTACTGTATAATACATTATTCTCTGACATATGGCTATTTTTGCAACTGGTTATGACATCTAGCCTAATGTAATGGACTAGAGAGTAGACTTGATTGCCAGTGTCAGATCACTTTGTGGCAGACACAGGGCTGTTCATTAAAATGACTAACTGTAGAGTAACACACACTGACCATACACACACAGGGCTGTTCATTAAAATGACTAACTGTAGAGTAACACACACTGACCATACACACACAGGGCTGTTCATTAAAATGACTAACTGTAGAGTAACACACACTGACCATACACACACAGGGATGTTCATTAAAATGACTAACTGTAGAGTAACACACACTGACCATTCACACACAGGGCTGTTCATTAAAATGACTAACTGTAGAGTAACACACACTGACCATACACACACAGGGATGTTCATTAAAATGACTAACTGTAGAGTAACACACACTGACCATTCACACACAGGGCTGTTCATTAAAATGACTAACTGTAGAGTAACACACACTGACCATACACACACAGGGCTGTTCATTAAAATGACTAACTGTAGAGTAACACACACTGACCATACACACACAGGGCTGTTCATTAAAATGACTAACTGTAGAGTAACACACACTGACCATACACACACAGGGCTGTTCATTAAAATGACTAACTGTAGAGTAACACACACTGACCATACACACACAGGGCTGTTCATTAAAATGACTAACTGTAGAGTAACACACACTGACCATACACACACAGGGATGTTCATTAAAATGACTAACTGTAGAGTAACACACACTGACCATACACACACAGGGATGTTCATTAAAATGACTAACTGTAGAGTAACACACACTGACCATACACACACAGGGCTGTTCATTAAAATGACTAACTGTAGAGTAACACACACTGACCATACACACACAGGGCTGTTCATTAAAATGACTAACTGTAGAGTAACACACACTGACCATACACACACAGGGCTGTTCATTAAAATGACTAACTGTAGAGTAACACACACTGACCAGAATATTGTCTGATTGGTCTAAAATACAACAAACAATAAGTAGCTAACACTACTTGAAGGGTGTTTATACCACCTTTAGGAAACCAGTCATAACATCATTATGCTGCAATATCATTCATAACAAACTTCACAACTCCTTCGCTACCTATCATTCATAAGTAGTTTTGTTTTCAAATCCCCTTGAACACATGTTTTTAATCCATTGTAGAAGTTTGTATTTACTGTCTCAGTACCCCCCCCCCCCCCCCTGACACACTACTGTCTCAGTACCCCCCCCTGACACACTAGTCAAGCAACAAGCTGGGAGCAGCACAGCCTCAGAGCATTACCCTTGTAGTTTACAGGTTAAATGCTTTGCTTAAGACAACAATGGGAGTACTTTAGCTAGATGTGCTTGATTGAGCTTGCCTGGTGCAATGAAAATAATAGAATAGTTCCAAAAGTGTAAACCCTGTCCATCTCACAGGCTCAAGCCAAGACTTCAAGTTATTATTTTAATCCAGGTCTGGATGGAACCCGAGCAATTGATAGCATTGTAACATGATAAGCAACCTTGCTTGAGACCTGAAGTCACGCCCTGAAGTCACGCCCTGAAGTCACGCCCTGAAGTCACGCCCTAGCTCCACAAGCTGGTAGCCTAGGGGTTGAGAGTGGTGGGCCAGTAACTGAAAGGTCACTGGTTTGAGCTGACTTGGTGAAAAATCTGTCGATGTGCCCTTGAGCAAGGCACTTAACCCTAATTGCTCCTGTAAATTGCTCTGGATAAGAGCATCTGCTAACTTTAAGCTAATGACTACATGCTCAGCTGACTAAAATATATAGGCTTTATCTCAGGAGCCTGGCTTGCAACATTACTTTAGCTTGTTGCAGTCTGACCAAGCTTTAATCCTCCTCTCACCTTGGGTCAGGAGGCTTGATGTTGTTATAGGGCTGCTCCATTGACTTGTCACTCTTCATAGATGGACAGGTGGGAGCAGGAGACTCCACTCTCTCCTGCTTGACACTACACAACAAATAAGATAATATATAAATAAATGAACTATAGTAATTAATTTGTTTTACTTTGACCTTTATTATAACATATTACAATGTTTTATATATTTACATGTTATTGGTTTTGGGCCGTTGTTATCGGTTATGGGTTTTTCCTCCAATTCTGTGCCTTTTGAGATGTGTAATTTAGATTTCACCATATTTTAACATTCTGTCATAAAGAGCACATGTTCAACTTCATAAAAAACACGTTTTCCATCTCAAGAGGTTATTATTATACCTTTATTTCAACAAGGAACACGGTCCCACTCGTCGTAATGAGACCAAGGCGCAGCGTGCATAGAGTTCCACATCATTTTAATAAAGAGAAACTCACTAAACAAAAACAATAAAGAACAAGCGAAACGCTACTGGAGTGCACAAAGGCAACTTACTGTAGACAAGATCCCACAACTAACAATGTGGAAAATGGCTACCTAAATATGATCCCCAATCAGAGACAACGATAAACAGCTGCCTCTGATTGGGAACCATATCAGGCCACCATAGAAATGTAATACACCTAGATGACCCCCCCTAGTCACTATCACGCCCCAACCAACACAGACTGAGACCAAGGTCTCTTTTACAGCTGGGCCCTGCGTATACATGTTTACATATACAGTTTAGGTACAATGATTAAGAAACTACACAAGACAAACAAAACGATCACAGATAACACAAAAAAATACAGCAGCATATTATAACATTTACACATAGGTTATTCTACTAACAGCACAAGAACTTGTATTACCCGAAACAGTTACAAGCAATACAAAAATAAAAATTCTCCAATAAATGTTAAAAATGGGCAAGGGGGACGAGAGTTAAATAACCAAATTACTATAGTAAGTACCTATTCATTTCCAAATAAAGTAACAGAATTTCCATCTTAAATCAGCCATAAATCCCCTCGTGACAGGGGCAATGGAAGCGTGTTGTGTTTATCTATGGGTAATGCTCGGCCCGCTCAGTTTCCCACCACATAACACCAGCAAATGGCCAAAAAGAGTACAACCAGCACACCTGCTTTTACACTACGATTTGACTATTAGATGTTCAATGTTTCTTTAGAATATTAAAATGAGAGTTCAGTTCACTTAACAGGTTTAACTTAAAATGAGGGACACTTTCTTTTTAACTTAAAATGAATCATTAATCACATGAAATAAATAATAATGTTCAGAATGAGTGTCAAAGCAACAGAATAGCTAGGGCTTTACAATGATGGAGAAAACCTGGATACATGTTGGGGTTCATAGGGTCAAATCTTCTTGGAAGTCACAGAGGGTGCATGGCGGGACATGTCAAAATGCTGAATTCTGGCACTTTAGCAAGTCTTAATTCATATATATTTTTGTTTGATTAATTTAATTCTCAATGTAATCTATATTAAAGGGCACTTCATTGAATATAACAGGCTTTTAACATTCAATATTGGTGCAGAATTTCTACTTAAAATATCAAAGGGACGCAGAAGGCAATCATTTTGTGGAACGACCCATGTCGTTGGTATTTGGGAGAGTGAACGTTATTGTGTAGTGTGTAATGTGATGTGTTGTAGTCTTTAGTGTCATTAAACTGAGCCTTGGTTAGTGTTAATCCCTCAGACAGCCTCTCTCTCTGATTCACCTCCTGCTCAGGACTCCAGGATCTCCCTCAGACAGCCTGAAACGAAACACCATGACAAATACAAGGACCTGGACATGACTCAAAGGAGCCAGAAAGTAGAGGAGATGAAAAGAAGTTTGGTTTCACAACAGAATATGTTCAAAAA
The DNA here is from genome assembly GCF_045679555.1 of Salvelinus alpinus. Classification (NCBI taxonomy): domain Eukaryota; kingdom Metazoa; phylum Chordata; class Actinopteri; order Salmoniformes; family Salmonidae; genus Salvelinus; species Salvelinus alpinus. The sequence goes on from NC_092090.1 coordinate 23,690,868, forward strand.
AGCCACATCACAAAGTGAGGCTGCTGTAAAGGCTAGTTATATAGTGGCAGCAGAGATCGCAAAATCAGCCCGGCCCTTTAATGAGGGAGAGTTCGTGAAAAAGTGCATGGTGAAAGTTTGTGACCTCGTATGCCCAGAGAAAAAGCAAGCATTTTATTTGTAAAATTATTAGCCAGTGGAAAAAGTTTATTTTGGTATTTAAATCAGAAGGCTGCAAATAGAAAAGAGGCATACGATTTTTATTTAAATTTGATTTATTTAATAAATGAATGCCATTGGTGTTTTTTCATTTGAAATTCGATTTTGCATGTCTCCACTATTAAATTATATATTGTATGGTAATAAGCGATGCTTGTTCCATATTCAATGTTAAAGCAAAACTTGTTTGGGTCCATATTAAAAGGTTCATTTGTTCAATGTTGGCCCTCGACTTTGTTCAGGTTTTACATTTTGGCCCACTGGGTATTTGAGTTTGACACCCCTGCTCTAGGCCTACCTGTTTTCTCTGACTTACTGAGCTTAGTTGGGTTCACAAATAACAACCCAATGTATCACCAATGCCAAAGATTTGTATAACTAAACCAAGATAGACCACAGCTTGTTATTTCCAATGGGAATAAATTAGTCATAGTGTGCAGAACAAGCAAGGAAGTGGGCAGAGCCAAGCACGCGCTAGTGATATCCTATTGGCGTGTTTTAGTATACATCTGCATATTTCCGTTAGGGAACGCCTACTCTGTGAAGTGTACATGCGCAATAACTCAATTCACCTTTGCACTCCTAAACAGCGCAATCTTAAAAAATGTTGCAACGGGTAAAGTCTACAAAACTTAGTCCACTCATAACAGATTCTAGTTTTGGGAACAGAAAACTGTAGCGATCAAAGGTTTCGTCGATGAGAAAATGTACAGAATGTCAGACAAAATCCATCTCGTTCCATCTCCCACCAGTGGGCTTCCTCTCATCACCATATTTGGTAGTGAGTGGAAACACCAACAGGATGCTTCACATTTATACATCCAGTGATATATCGGTCTCATTGCTCTATCCGTGCCAATGCAGTAAGTAAGCAGGATTCAGGCGGCCATATTGGATTAGCAATCAACCAAGGTTTAGGGTGTCAAACTACATTCCTGGAGAGACATGTGTCTGCTGGTTTGTTATTTCCTTTGTGTCCAATTAAGACCTAGACAACCAGCTGAGGGGAGTTCCTAACTAATGAATGAATTACATTAGTTGACCAATCAGTACAAGGGAGCTGCAAAATTCCGCAGACAGCCGACCCTCGAGGACTGGAGTTTGACACGTGCTTTAGGCTAATACGCCTAGTTACACAAAGATCCCCATCAAACATGTAGCATATTTACATGCAACAAATAGACAAGACAATATAAAAGACAGGAGTGTATGTAGTTTACTTAAACATTTTAATGACATTATTAATCAGTCCAGATGAAGAAGAGAACAGTAACGTTGTGAGAAAAGCCTCTACATGTTGCTAGTCCTGTACAGTCAGAAAGAGACATAGAAAGACCAGGGACACACTGGGAAAAGAAAAGCTACTTCAGTCAACCATTTTGTTTTGACATTAGTTACCAGAAGGTTGTTACAAGTATTATGGTATTTACATAGTGCAAAGGACTGGTTGTCATGGCTCCAAAACACACTGATGAGTTACAGAGAAACCTGCACACAGCCAGCGTACATTTTAGTACGAGACACACCGTCGTTATCACCTATATCAGGAAGGGCTCAATTCAGCTCATTCAGAAAACCCTCGTAGAAAACATGGTCCGTTTTCAATTGACAGATACATTTTTTTTCTCAATTACATTTTTGTCAGTTGAATTTCAATTCACTTCCTGAATTGAAAATGAATTGACCCAACTCCTGACTGTCTATTTATTACACAACTCCCTCTCTCATCCCTCCTTCCTTCATATTGCATATGACCCAGCATGCCACTCCTATACATGGCATCCTCCTCCATATAATAATACATAGCTTGATTTCTATATCATTTACCATCAAATTACATGATCAACTTATTCATCTTTTTTCTATCAAATGTCTTTAAGAAAAAGGTGATTGGGGTGTTTAATACACTGTAGTTCAAACATTATATTTACTTGGTTATAACTGGTGAGGTGGATAATTACTTCATGAATATTCAGAGGCTCCTGTGGTGGCTCCCCCCTTTGACCCCTGTGTTACTAGTGAGTCACATGTCCTGGGTCAAGTTGGACTACCTGTCAGTTTCAAACCCAAATAGTCTCTGATAATAGCTAGTTACAGTACATTTACCTGTCCACCCCAACAAACACACACGCTACCACCGGTCAATGGACTGGGACCTAAACCAAGTTAAATCAGAGGGCTATAGTAAAACACAGAAGTCAGCTAGCAACAACAACAACAAACAATCCACTCAGAAAACAACCCCAAACAGATTAACACAATATTATCATCAATATTACAGGTTAAAGAGTCTCAGAAACAGCTATACAGGTTAAAGAGTCTCAGAAACAGCTATACAGGTTAAAGAGTCTCAGAAACAGCTATACAGGTTATGTACATCAGACATTTGTTCTGGTTTCAGATACTGTTAGTATATGTCATGTGACATGTCATATCATTCATGTTTTCAAGGGACACGCCATTACTTTTTAACACGCCATTTTCACATTAGTAGACATTGGTTTGGTCCTGGAGATATTGACTATGAGGTTAAAAAGTGGTGAGATGTCCCTTTAAATCACACCCACTGAAAATACTACATGATTACTGTGATGGTTGACCAATGTCAGAAACACATCATGTAGGTTTACAAATTCCAGCAACTTTCCCGAAATTCCAAGGTTGGAGGATTATGTATTTTCTGCTTATTCCCAACAGAGTCTGTGAACCTTCCAACCGGGATTCCTGGAAAAGCTGGGAATTTTGTAACCCTAACAAGGTTTTAGATTGGTTTTGGGAGACAGCCTGTGTATCCAATCAGGGTCATGCTGCAGATAGAACCACCATGAATAGAGCTGACGTGATTCCTCTACATGTCAGAGAGGCATGGCTGTTCTACACAATCATATTTTCTATCTGAACAACGCAGCCCAGGTGATGGGCGTAAACTAACCTCAGGTTGCAGGTAGTCCTAAAGCCAATAGGAAACAAATACACAAGCAACCAACCAATAAGTATCCTACGCAAGCTCCTCCCTCCCAGAGCATGTTATGACGACCCAGTGGGGGAACAAACAACGCAGACAGGTCAGAACAGAATGAAGTTGTAATGTATTGAGATAAAGCTGTAGCGACCCAGTGGGGGAACATATGAGGAGGCAGATGAAGGTAATAAACATGGGAAGGATGTAACATAAGTCTTTTGATGATGGGACGGAGACACACACACGTCCAGCTGTAAACCCTCAGCCCTGCAGGGGCTCAGCAACCTTCTGCTTGGACTGAACCACCGGACCTTCACTATGAATAACCCAGGGATGACAGAGGGAGGGTGGCGCTCTGAAAGGAGAGAGAGTTCTCTTCTAGTTAGTCTTTATAGTCAGCAGTCTCATTGACAGTTCTATCATCTCCATGGCTCTGCGTCATACAGACAGACAGAGGGGAAGCCTCTCCTCACAGCCTCTTCCTATCCCGGGGAAACCTGGAGTGGTGGGAAGGGAACCAGGGCTTCCCTTAGCCCGACCAGACCAGTCAAGCCCATTCGATGTCAGACCAGACCAGTCGATGCCAGACCGACCAGACCAGTTTAGGTGAGGCAGTTGTTTCAGGTCCACATCAGTGAGAGGAGGATGAGAGTAACAGAGGAGTCCATCCATCAGAGAGACCAGGAGAGATACTGCTGTCTGTAGTTTGAAGGTTGGTCTGTGCGTGTGTGTGTGTGTGTGTGTGTGTGTGTGTGTGTGGTCTGATTCCTGAGATAATGTCTGAAGTCCAAAGTTACAGACAGAGAGGAGAGTTGCTGGTTCAACTGTGAGAAAGAGAGAGGGGGGGGGTGAGAGTGTGTGATAGAGGTGAAAGAGTGCAGGTTAGGGGAACAGGTGAGAGGGGGGGAGCGAGGAAGACAAGTGATGGAGTGTACACAGAGCGAACTTAGCAAGAAACAAAAAAGAGTGCGAGAGAGAGAGAGAGAAAGAGAGGGATGAATTAGGTCTAATCAGCCAGTAATATTATTGGCCTCCATCTTCTCCGTCCTCTCCAGCCCAGTCTCTGTGACATCAGCAGAATCCAACTCCTCTTCCTCCTCACTCTGCACTCCCTCCTCCTCCTCTTCCTCCTCCTCCTCCTCTGTGCTGTCCTGGCTCTTCCCCAGCTGAAGGTTCTCCAGTGTCTTAGACACCCAGCACTCAATACGGCTGATGACCGCAGGCACCTCCACAGAGATGGGCTCTGGTGTGTACTCTTCCTCCTCCTCCTCCTCTTCCTCTGCCTCCTCCAGCATACCGGGGACCAGGGTGGAGGTGGTGGAGGTGATGGAGGAGTTGAGGAGGTCCCTGCAGCTCCCATCCAAACTGCCTGTCTCCGTGCTCTGCTGGGAGGCCAGCTCCAAGCGGTCGTCTGCCCGGCCCTCCTCTCTCTCCCCCGGGCCTGAGCCTGGAGCAGGGACGGCTGCTCTGAGCTGGAGGGTAGTGGAGTAAGGGCTGCGGTTGGTGGTGGTGGAGGGGGGCTGGTTGTCTCTCTGCAACCCAGAGGAAGCAGCAGGATGGCTGGGTTTAGCCTCCACAGGCTCCAGCCCATCTGACGACTCCACCATACTCCTCCAGTTGGTCTCTGAGGAGAGACATTTCAGATTATATTCACATGTAAAGAGAGACCTCTATGATCTCAGAGATGGGTCAGAGTCAGGGTTAAAGGTCGGGATCAGGGTCATCTCTTACCGTACTCCTTCTCGTTGACCTCAGAGATGGGTTCAGAGATGACGGAGCAGAAGGAGATGGCGGAGGCAGCGGAGGGGTTCCTGGAGTGGCCCATGTGGTGGGTGACCTTCTTGACGTTCTTCAGCGCCTCCTCAGCCTGCTCCTGCTCCAGCGCTGACACCATGTCCTTGTAGGACTTACGAGCATCCTCCGTCAGAGACACTAACCGGTTAAACAGACCCTAGAGGAGGGTGGAGAGGGAGGGGTGGAGGACGGGGAGAGGGGAAAGAGAAAGACAGACTTTACACACTTCCATTTGCTTTTTTTCTGTAAAAACCCCCACCAACTTACAGTATTAACAGGTGTTATAAACACGCAGACAGGTTGTGTTCAATGTCTTACCTCTGCTCCAGAGAAGTTGAAGACGCCCACCACACTGACCGGCACCAGTTTGTTGACACAGCGTCCGAGAGCCTTCCTACCCAGAGCAAACACAAACGGGATCTCCTGTTCTCTGGCCATGGCTATGACGTTGTACAGAGCCTCATCTAGACCCCCTGCAATAGACAACACACAATCACTAGTTATGTATAAGATTTGATGCAGCCTTTGCTGAGCATATTAATATGCTGCCGCCCTCTGGTGGACACTTAAATGGCGATTGGGGATGAATATTTGAAATATTCATAAACTTAGCATGCATTTGGAACCCCACACCCCAAGATCAGGGTGATGTTCAGTTAGGCACACTAGCTAAATGCTTAGCAACCGCAAAAACAAAACCCCGTGTTCTTATTGGACCTGGTTGAGTAGTACACTCTGGGGTTCACTCCTTTTCAAAAAACATAACCCAGGATTAATGACAAGAATGACCCCTGACCTTTGGCCTGGATCTTCTCACAGTTGGGTGAGATGAGGACACACTTGATCTTGTGGAGCTTCATGTGTTTGGTGACCTCTCTAAGGCCCATGACCAGTCTGCGTTTGGTCTTGGCTTTGCTGGGGTCCTTCTGATAAACCCTCTCCTGGAACCGGACTAGTTCCTGCAGCAGCATCGTCACACTCTCATCTATCTCCTTATTCAACACCTGATTACAGTACCTGGAGACAGAGAGAAACACACACTAATATTATAAACACATTCATCCATCTCCTTATTCAACACCTGATTACAGTACCTGGAGACAGAGAGAAACACACACTAATATTATAAACACATTCATCCATCTCCTTATTCAACACCTGATTACAGTACCTGGAGACAGAGAGAAACACACACTAATATTATAAACACATTCATCCATCTCCTTATTCAACACCTGATTACAGTACCTGGAGACAGAGAGAAACACACACTAATATTATAAACACTCTCATCTATCTCCTTATTCAACACCTGATTACAGTACCTGGAGACAGAGAGAAACACACACTAATATTATAAACACATTCATCTATCTCCTTATTCAACACCTGATTACAGTACCTGGAGACAGAGAGAAACACACACTAATATTATAAACACATTCATCCATCTCCTTATTCAACACCTGATTACAGTACCTGGGGACAGAGAGAAACACACACTAATATTATAAACACATTCATCCATCTCCTTATTCAACACCTGATTACAGTACCTGGAGACAGAGAGAAACACACACTAATATTATAAACACATTCATCCATCTCCTTATTCAACACCTGGAGACAGAGAGACACTAATATTAAAACATACATCAGATTGTTAAACAGCCATCACTAACACAGAGAGGCTGCTGCCTACATACAGACTTGAAATCATTGGCCACTTTAAGAAATGGATCAATAGGTCACTTTAATAATGCCACTTTAATAATGTTTACATATCTTACATACTCATCTCATATGTAAACTCAGCAAAAAAAGAAACATCCCTTTTTCAGGACCCTGTCTTTCAAAGACAATTTGTAAAAATCGAAATATCTTCACAGATCTTCATTGTAAAGGGTTTAAACACTGTTTCCCATGCTTGTTCAATGAACCATAAACAATTAATGAACCTGTGGAACGGTCGTTAAGACACTAACAGCTTACAGACGGTAGGCAATTAAGGTCACAGTTATGAAAACTTAGGACACTAAAGAGGCCTTTCTACTGACTCTGAAAAACAACAAAAGAAAGATGCCCAGGGTCCCTGCTCATCTGCGTGAACGTGCCTTAGGCATACTGCAAGGAGGCATGAGGACTGCAGATGTGTCCGTACTGTGAGACGCCTAAAACAGCGCTACAGGGAGACAGGACGGACAGCTGATCATCCTCGCAGTGGCAGACCACGTGTAACAACACCTGCACAGGATCAGTACATCCGAACATCACACCTGCGGGACAGGTACAGGATGGCAACAACAACTGCCCTAGTTACACCAGGAACACACAATCCCTCCATCAGTGCTCAGACTGTGCGCAATAGGCTGAGAGAGGCTGGACTGAGGGCTTGTAGGCCTGTTGTAAGACAGGTCCTCACCAGACATCACCGGCAACAACGTCGCAAATAGGCACAAACCCACCGTCGCTGGACCAGACAGGACTGGCAAAAAGTGCTTGTCACTGACGAGTTACGATTTGGCTCACCAGGGGCGATGGTCGGATTCGCGTTTATCATCGAAGGAATGAGCGTTACACCGAGGCCTGTACTCTGGAGCGGGATCGATTTGGAGGTGGAGGGTCCGTCATGTCTGGGGCGGTGTGTCACAGCATTATCGGACTGAGCTTGTTGTCATTGCAGGCAATCTCAACGCTGTGCGTTACAGGGAAGACATCCTCCTCCCTCGTGTGGTACCCAGCATGACAATGCCACCAGCTATACTGCTCGTTCTGTGTGTGATTTCCTGCAAGACAGCAATGTCAGTGTTCTGCCATGGTCAGCGAAGAGCCCGGATCTAAATCCCATTGAGCACGTCTGGGACCTGTTGGATCGGAGTGCGAGGGCCATTCCCCCCAGAAATGTCCGGGAACTTGCAGGTGTCTTGGTGGAAGAGTGGGGTAACATCTCACAGCAAGAACTGGCAAATCTGGTGCAGTCCATGAGGAGGAGATGCACTGCAGTACTTAATGCAGCTGGTGGCCACACCAGATACTGACTGTTACTTTTGATTTTGACCCTCCCTTTGTTCAGGAACACATTATTCAATTTCTGTTAGTCACATGTCTGTGGAACTTGTTCAGTTTATGTCTCAGTTGTTGAATCTTGTTATGTTCATACAAATATTTACACATGTTAAGTTTGCTGAAAATAAACGCAGTTGACAGTGAGAGGACGTTTCTTTTTTTGCTGAGTTTATATACTGTATTTTAAACCATCTACAGCATCTTGTCTATGCCGCTCGGTCATCCCTCATCCATATATTTATATGTATATATTCTTATTCCATTCCTTTACTTAGATTTGTGTGTATTAGGTATTTGTTGTGGAATTGTTAGATTACTTGTTAGATATTACTGCACTGTCGGAACTAGAAGTACAAGCATTTCTCTATACTCGCATTAACATCTGCTAACCATGTCCTTATTCAACACCAGGTTACAGTACTTGGAGACAGTGATAGAGAGGGACTAGGGTTAGGTAACATTTGGGGAGGCCTCTTCAATGATATGCTACTCCAAATACTGCGATATCCCATATAATCGTTTTGCACCGTTAATGACCGAATCTTATTTACGATATTGGTCACATTATCATTAAATAATCGTAGTATGGCAAAAAAACAAGGCTTAGTTCATTAATTTAGCCTTAAATGCACAGTTTTGATTTGTACATTTCAATTAGAGTACAGTCTTGCACATCACAATATATCGTCAATGTCAAATATCACAATATTAGATGTAATCATATATCGGCCCAACCCTAAGAGGAACACACACAAACAGGTTAACACACACAATTAGAAAACACTCACACACCATTGTGTAGTTCAGTGGTTCCCAACTCCAGTCCAACAACACAGTTTTGTTGTAGCCCCAGACAAACACCTGATTCAACTAAACATCATCCCCTCTGAGTAGAATCAGGTGAGTTTGTCCGGCGCTACATCAACGTGTACTGTTGGGGGGACTGGAGGAATTGGGAAACACTGGTGTAGATATGGTATGATATGGTGTGAGGAAGAGAGGAGAGGCATAGAGAGGTAGTAGGATGTCTGACACAGTGCTTAAGGGCTGGAATGAGACAAAGGGCCTACAGCCCAAGACATTAATAAACAAAGCAGTGCCTGTCTGTGTGTACGTACAAGTCCTTATTGTATAGCCCTGCTCTAAACACCCATTGGGCGGATAGATATTTATGTTACTAAATGCTTCTGTGTTGCTAACCCACCAAATGAGTGTGTGACATTTGAACCACTAGGATTCTCAGTACCAAGCCATTTCTGTGTGTGTGTGTGTGTGTGTGTGTGTGTGTGTGTGTGTGTGTGTGTGTGTGTGTGTGTGTGTGTGTGTGTGTGTGTGTGTGTGTGAGAGAGAGAGAGACTCACTCTCTGAAGCGGCGGCTGTGTATCTTGGTGATGGCGTTAGAGGCCATGGGGCTGCCGATGCCGGAGGAGCCAGGGGATCCCTGGGAAACAGGCGTGATGCTGTACGGAGAGTTCTGACTGGCCGGGGACAGGGACGCGTCATCACTGGGCACGCTCAGACCGTTCTCTACAGGAAACAGACGGTGCAGAATATCACAGGGGGGTATATTAGACAACACCACGTCATACACGCAGATCAGTAGGACCATTAGATTTGCAAGAATTCACTTTAAGACCAAGGGAATGGTCTAAAATGAGCAAACTCTGCCAAGGTCCCGTTTGAGGTCATCAGTGAAGTGTAACTCCTCCTCTCTCTGACCCCTGACCCTGTACCTACCCTCCTGAGAGGTAGGTTCCCGTGTGAGGTCGTCAGTGAAGTGTAGCTCCTCCTCTCTCTGACCCTGTACCTACCCTCCTGAGAGGCAGGTTCCCGTGTGAGGTCGTCAGTGAAGTGTAGCTCCTCCTCTCTCTGACCCCTGACCTGGTACCTACCCTCCTGAGAGGCAGGTTCCCGTGTGAGGTCGTCAGTGAAGTGTAGCTCCTCTTCTCCCTGTTCTTCCTGGCTGGTAGCAATCTGATCCACACACCCCTTCCCCCTCTTCCCCTCACGCTCCTTCAGAATGATCTACACAGAGAGAACAGAGACTGGGTTAGACCAACACACCCCTTCCCCCTCAGACACACATTGAGATCTATCCTCTCCTCCTCTCACCTTCTTCAGGGCGGTGGGTCGTTTGACTTTAGGGATCTCTCTCTCCTTCCCTCTCTTCAGGCGTGGAGCGCTGGAGTCCAGCATGTTGAGGGGGGCAGAGTGGGCCTGCTGGGCCTTCAACATTGATACTATACCTGACCCTGCTCCCGGCCCGGCACCTGAACCATGGAACGGGGCTGCTGTACCCACTGGAGAGCGAGAGAGAGAGAGGGCAGTCAGAGAGAGCGAGAGAGAAAGGGTGAGTGACGGTGCAGTGTGTGGGGTGCGGTGTGTGTGGTGCGGTGCAGTGTGTGTGTGTGTGTGGGGGGTGCGGTGTAGTGTGTGTGTGTGTGTGGGGTGCGGTGTAGTGTGTGTGTGTGTGTGTGGGGGGATGCAGTGCAGTGTGTGTGGAGTGTGGTGCGGTGCAGTGTGTGGGTGGGTGTGTGTGTGTGTGGGTGCGGTGTGTGTGTGTGAGTGAGGTGTGGTGCAGTGTGTGTGTGTGTGTGTGTGTGAGGTTCAGTGTGTGTGTGGGGTGCGGTGCAGTGTGTGTGGAGTGCAGTGCAGTGTGTGTGTGTGTGTGGGGCAGTGTGTGTGTGTGTGTGTGTGTGTGTGTGTGTGTGAGGTGTGGTGCAGTGTGTGTGTGTGTGTGAGGGTGCGGTGTGTGTATGTGTGTAGTGTGTGCAGTGTGTGTGTGTGTGTGTGCAGTGTGTGTGTGCAGTGTGTGTGTGCAGTGTGTACCTGTGAAGGACAGTGGTTTAGTATTGGTTATTTGTCGAGCCTTCATGGCCTGCTGCTGTTTCTCCAGAGCAGCCAGCATGTCTCCCAGGTCCAACTGGACTGGAGTCTTACTCTTCTTCCCTGCTGCTTTGGTCAGTGCCTCCTACAGGGAACAGCAACACTGGCTCAGCACACTCATAGTAGTACAATACAACTAGCAACCGTTTTTCCATTATAGTCCTGCGCTATGACTAGCTGACAGTGCATGCGGGTATCTGTAGTTTTCTGTGAAAAGCTAACAGAATGCTTGCTGGTGCTTGTAGTTATCTGTGATTAGCTAACTGTAATTTCCTAGCTGACAGTGCATGCTGGTATCTGTAGTTTCCTAGCTAGCTAAGATATTGTATGCTGGTACCTGTAGTTTCCTCTGCTCCATGCTGATCTCAGAGTACTCCTGTGCTGTAGCCAGGGCAGCGGCCAGGGCCTTCTTCCTCTGACTCTTGGCCCTCTTGGGGACGGAGGTGGTGATGGGGATGGGGGTCTGGACGATGTTGATGGGAGAGTTCTCTGGAAGGTTATCCAGCTGGAGAGAGGAGGAGGGGGACGGGGTTACTACTGGGATAGATTGTTTTGTGGTCAACCTTTCTACTCATTTTGGTGCAAAAAAAAACAAAAAACAAGTGAAATTCTCAAGGAAGGAAGGAAGGAGAGATTAGCCGGTCTCTCACCAGGTTCTTGGTTAGTTTGGACTGGTGTTGGTTCTGGGAAGGGTTAGGGTCTGGTTTGATGTTCCTCTGTGCCCCTCCTGAGACCAGCTCTGGAAACTCATCCTCATCCTGAAACAGACTTTAGAATTGACCAAACACCTAACTTGTACAGCTGTAACATACCATTACACACTGACTGAGGACTAGTTCACACAATACCTCAGCTTTTCTACATCTACAGCCTCACTAACTCCTAATACACAGTGACCAAGATGGAAACAAACAGATACATGAAGAACTGAAATCTCCTATTAATGGAGATACAGGATTTACATGACAGTTGTATCTCAAGTAAGGATTTGATTCCAACTAAAATGCATATTGTCAAATACAGAATTTCATGTAGATATCTCCCACCTCAAAGTAGAGGGGCTCAGGAGCAAGCACCGTCCCAGGGCCCAGTCCGGGCTGGAGCCGTCTCTGCCGCAGACCACAGTTGCTGTCTGCGGGGGTGGGGTTAGAACAGAAACGCCCCCCTGAGTACCCTGCATGGAAGTCCTGCTGGGGGGGGATTGGGGGTGAGAGGGTCAGTCAGAGATTTAATTACAGTTGCCCAGGTGAGGTCAAGATTTCCTCAGAGGCCCATTGTACCTGCGAGTAGTTTCTCTGATCAGGGGTCTTCCCTGTCCGTTGGAACGGGGTGGTCCTGTTGTCTGACCACGGCCTCTGAGAGGCCTGAGACGCTACGTTCACCCAGCTTACCGCTACACACACAGAGAGAGAGAGACAAATACAAAGGTAATACAGGACACAGCCAAGGGGAAAGGCAATGTAATCATCTCTCTTATCAGAAATCAAATGATGAATCATAAAGACAAAGCCTACCTGTCATTACACCTGCATCCACTCCCTGTAGAGACACAGAGAGAGACACAGAGAGAGACACAGAGACAGAGAGAGACACAGACAGAGAGAGACACAGAGACAGAGACAGAGACACAGAGACAGAGAGACACAGAGACAGAGAGAGACACAGAGACAGAGAGAGACACAGAGACACAGAGACAGAGAGAGACACAGAGACACAGACAGAGAGAGACACAGAGACACAGACAGAGAGACAGAGAGAGAGAGACAGAGAGAGAGAGACAGAGAGAGAGAGACAGAGAGAGAGAGACAGAGAGAGAGAGACAGAGACAGAGAGAGAGAGACACAGAGACAGACAGAGAGAGACACAGAGACAGAGACACAGAGACAGAGACACAGAGACAGAGAGAGACACAGAGAGACACAGAGACAGAGAGAGACACAGAGACAGAGAGAGACACAGAGACACAGACACAGAGAGAGAGACACACAGAGACAGGGAGAGAGAGACAGAGACACAGCGAGACACACAGAGACAGAGACAGAGCGAGAGACAGAGAGAGACACAGAGACAGAGACACAGAGACAGACAGAGCGAGAGACAGAGAGAGACACAGAGACAGAGAGAGACACAGAGACAGAGCGAGAGACAGAGACAGACAGAGACAGACACAGAGAGAGACAGACACAGAGAGAGAGACAGAGAGACAGAGAGAGAGACACAGAGACAGAGAGAGAGAGAGGGAAGAAGCATGTCAGATATTTCACTTCAGTCATGCAGGTGAAGGTTAGGTTATAGCTAGGTCTGGGGTCAGGGTTACCTTGTGTTTGAGGCTACAGTACTATAGAGTTAGGGTAAGGGATAGGGCCTACCATCGTAGGAGCTGTGGTAGAGTGTTCTGGAGCCCCGGGGCTACAGTAGTGTTTGGGTTTACAGTAGTTAACAGTACTATAAAGTAGTAAATGGTTAGGGTTAAAGGGGGGCTTACCGTAGGAGCTACAGCAGCGTGGGCAGTGTGTTGTGTAGCGCCCGGGGCCTGCTGGTTGTGTTTGGGGCTGCAGTATCCGCTGTCGCTGTCGATGTCCGCCTCACTGGAGCTCTCGGCAGGGTGCGAGGCCCGCCTTCTCCGGGGAAGGTTCTTCCACAGCAGGGGGCTGGCCTGCTCCCGTTCCGCACCACGACCACATGCACTGTCCCCTGGGAAGTCTACAGGCAGACAGATATCACAGATCAATCTATCAATACATTAAGCCTAGTCCTTGGACGACAGAGATATTTAAAATGGAGATATCTTTTTAGTCTAGGACCAGACAATCTTGGTCCAGGAAACCAGCCCCAAATGTATTTATTAAAGCCCTTTTTTTACATCAACGGTTGTCCCAAAGTGCTCTACAGTAACCCGGCTTTGACCCCAAAGAGCAGGCAGAAGCAGTGGCAAGCAGAGAAGTAGTATTTAGATGCTTATTGCACCTTTACTGGTTAACAACCAATGTGATGTCCATCTCATTGTGGATCTAACTCTTAGTCGCATTGAGTAGCGTTATTCCCCCAGCCAGAGGTGTCACAGAGGACAACACGTACTGCACACGTGCAGAGTAGACCTCTCCAACCGGAAACTCTACATTCCTTCTGTCTTCCCAGCAGGATGGGTATCATAGGCTCCGTTTACACAGGCAACCCAGTTCTGATATTCTTTCAACTAATTTGTCTTTTGACCAATCACATAAGATTTTTTCACATCAGATCTTTTTCAGAGCTGATCTGATTGGTCAAAAGACAAATTAGGTCAACAAAATAAATATCAGACTGGGCTGCCTATGTAAACGGAGCCATAGTGTCTCAGTATGATAAAGCGTCATCATTGTAAACCTGTTCTCTCAGTTCAGTAGGATCTAGATGCTCTGTGGTTGACTGTGTAAACCTAGCCATAGTGTCTCAATATGATGAAGTGTCATCATTGTAAACCTGTTCTCTCAGCTCAGTAGGATCTAGATGCTCTGTTGTTGACTGTGTAAACCTAGCCATAGTGTCTCAATATGATGAAGTGTCATCATTGTAAACCTGTTCTCTCAGTTCAGTAGGATCTAGATTCTCTGTTGTTGACTGTGTAAACCTAGCCATAGTGTCTCAATATGATGAAGTGTCATCATTGTAAACCTGTTCTCTCAGTTCAGTAGGATCTAGATTCTCTGTTGTTGACTGTGTAAACCTAGCCATAGTGTCTCAATATGATGAAGTGTCATCATTGTAAACCTGTTCTCTCAGCTCAGTAGGATCTAGATGCTCTGTGGTTGACTGTAGTTTCATTATGTAAAGCTTTTATACTGTAATGAAGGCTTAGACCACAGTCAGGTACATACAGTCAGTATACAACCCTGTACAGAAGTTAGAGAAGAGTTAGGCCCGTCATTCATCTGTGGACATACTTTAGACCAGTATACAGGGTTTGGCAATGCAAACCTGAGTCAAATCCTGAGCTCAACTAGTACTAGAATGTATTAGAATGTACTAGTATTGGTGCTGGTACTAGAATATTACTGATATTGTTACTAGCATATGTTACTGGTTCTACCACGTTACTGGTATGTTACTGGTCTATATACGTACCAGTCTGTTGGGCAGCGTCCACCAGTAGGACTGTCTTGGTCCGTCCGTCTGGCCCCGAGGAACACACCTCCTTCTGGACAGCTACAGTCCTCATAGGGGGCCTCCTGGCCCTCAGGGGCTGACACAACCCCACCTGCTGTTGCTGATAGAACATGGACTATAATAACATGAAACATTATTTTGTATATTGACGTTATACGACCCAATTAATGGTATTAATGAATTCATTCATTGATGGTATTAATTGATAATGTAATCAATAATGTAAAAATTATGTATGGACCTGAGCACCTTGTATTAGGGTAGACCAGCAGAATAACATGTTTGACCTCTAACCTCTTACCTTGGGTAGAACGGCAGGTCTGACCATGCCCCTCCCTCCTCTCTGATTAGCTAGTCCAAACACCTGTCCGAGAGGGGCCGGTCTCTCGCTGACGTCAGCTGATACAGGGTTTACCACGCCAGGCTGCAGGGGCCCGGCGTACGTTCCTGGGAAGGGCTGGTAGAGGAACAGAACAACTGTATTTTCCAGCTGTGACAAACATTCACACACACTCCACTACCTACCATGCTACAGGGCCCATTGACGGTGAATAGTACCTGGGATCTGACACCAGCAGCCCTCCGGGTTGCTAATTCACTTCCTTGTTATATCTCCTCGCCCAGGACTTGAACTAGCAACCTTCTGACTACTGGTCTGCCTCTAACCACCTAACATTTCAGCTACCTACCTGGTAAAAGCCCATCATGGGGGGGCAGGGGGCAGGCATGATCTGGTAGTAGGTGTAGTCGTTGGAGACTGGAGGCTGGGGGGAGGACAGGATGGGGTAAGCTAGGTACGGACCACCTGGGCTGGGGTTGGGCTGCTGCCAGCGCAGGTCCCCTCCTCCGCTATACATGTGGTGCTGTTGTCTGTAGAGGGGAGGGAGAGGAGAAATGATTGGTGGAGTGATGATTGTATGAATATACTGCAACATATTAGGACTAATATACCCAGAGGAGGCCAGGGACAACTGTGTCAAATTAAGACAAAGCTTGTTACACTGCTATCAGTGTAGAGCTGACTGTGTGTGTGTGTGTGTGTGTGTGGCACTGGCTGATAAGGATCCAGCTGACATTTTCACAGCCAGCGGTCTAGAGCGCAGACCACTTCCTGCTATTCAAAACAGACAGGAAGGAAACGAAGAAAGGAACGTGCAGCATGAGGCAGATCACCCCTGACAAAGAGAAACGCACAGGACACACACACAGGTATACAGCTCTCGATCACATCCAGGGCATAAAATTAACACCCGACACCTGCGGGTAAAAATGTATATTTCACCAACCCCATTGGCGGGTGGTCAATGTGCAGGGCTCTACAGTGCGAGCATTACATTCCTGAATAAAAAGTCAGAAGTCAAGTCTGAGCACATGTGAGTTAGTGTTCAGGAAATGTTGCAGTATCTGTTTTCAAAGTATTTCAACTATTTTGTTTCATAGCTGCTAATTCCACAAAGAAATATCAATCCTACAGCTAAAGTGGGAAGTTTACATACACTTAGGTTGGAGTCATTAAAACTCGTTTTTCATCCACTCCACAAATTTCTTGTTAACAAACTATAGTTTTGGCAAGTTGGTTAGGACATCTACTTTGTGCTTTTTCTAACAATTGTTAACAGACAGATTATTTCACTTAATCACAATTCCAGCGGGTCAGAAGTTTACATACACTAAGTTGACGAGTCCTATATCAACATAACCTGAAAGGCCGCTCAGCAAGGAAGAAGCCACTGCTCCAAAACCGCCATACAAAAGCCAGACTACGGTTTGCAACTGCACATGGGGACAAAGATCGTACTTTTTGGAGAAATGTCTTCTGGTCTGATGAAACAAAAAAAGAACTGTTTGGCCATAATGACCATCACTATGTTTGGAGGAAAAAGGGGGAGGCTTGCAAGGCGAAGAACACCATCCCGACCGTGAAGCACGGGGGTGGCAGCATCATGTTGTGGGGGTGCTTTGCTGCAGGAGGGACTGGTGCACTTCACAAAATAGATGGCATCATGAGGGAGGAAAATTGTGTGGATATATTGAAGCAACATCTCAAGACACCAGTCAGGAAGTTAAAGCTTGGTCGCAAATGGGTCTTCCAAATGGACAATGACCCCAAGCATACTTCTAAAGTTGTGGCAAAATGGCTTAAGGACAACAAAGTCAAGGTATTGGAGTGGCCATCACAAAGCCCTGACCTCAATCCTGTAGAAAATGTGTGGGCAGAACTAAAAAAGCGTGTGCGAGCAAGGAGGCCTACAAACCTGACTCAGTTACACCAGCTCTGTCAGCAGGAATGGGACAAAATTCACCCAACTTATTGTGGGAAGCTTGTGGAAGGCTACCCGCAAAGTTTGACCTTAGTTAAACAATTTAAAGGCAATGCTACCAAATACTAAATGAGTGTATGTAAACTTCTGACCCACTGGGAATGTGATGAAATAAATAAAAGCTGAAATAAATCAGTCTCTCTACTATTATTCTGACATTTCACATTCTTAAAATAAAGTGGTGATCCTAACTGACCTAAGACGGGGAATTTTTACTAGGATTAAATGTCAGGAATTGTGAAAAACTGAGTTTAAATGTATTTGGCTATGGTGTATGTAAACTTCTGACTTCAACTGTATGTCCCATCTGGCGCAGCTGTAGGCACTGAGTGAAATGCTGATAGATTAATTTTTGGAGGCACTGTGCACAGGCATAAAAGTTGGTCTAATTTCTACAAACGTCTACAAAGTGAGACTTTGTCCTCGTGTTTCTTGGCTATTTACATTGTCTTGCTCACAAGTTCAGTAGTTTTTCAACGTTAGTTTGAGTCCGTTGCTTCAACTGATAGCAAAGAGTCAGATCCCAAATCTCACACACCAAGGTTACCTCCTGCCCTTAAAGGGCCAGCTAAACAATTTGTCTATGATATTTTGGTTTTAAAAAATCCAGTCACAAAAAATGAAATTGAGCAATATCACATTTCTTGTTTTAGAAACGTTACAAAGCATGGTCATCTGTTTTTGGTGTGTTTTTATATACATGTACAGGAAAAAATATTTTGACTGGTAAAATAAATCGGAGTGCCTGGTATATTTTTATGCCCTGATCACATCCCTGGGTGGTAACTGATCATTCACAGCCTAGCTGTGTGTAACACTCACACTGTTTATGGGGGTTTCCTTAGGTGAATCAGAAGGAAGACCCCATCAGTTTTCCCACTGACATGGACACATTCCTGGAGTGTCAGAAACAGGAATATTACTGGACTACATGGAGATTCTTTCCGAGCTAATGCTAGGCTAACTGTCAGCGGCTCAGGGACAGAGGCAGGGTACTTCTAATACAGATTCATTATATCAGTGACAGTCGCACCTCAGGCTCTTAGTTGACCAGACACAGATGAAGCCTAGTTTTGAATGAAAAGGCATGTGCTCAGAAATTCCCCATTGAATATGGTTTTTAATCCAGGACTAGGCTTAATCTGTGTCCAGGAAACCTGCCCTTAGTGTGTAGGGTGTAGGCTGCATGATTTAGGGACTAAAAGATGAAGGGTGCATTATATAGGGTGCATTATGTAGGGTGTAGGCTGCATGATTTAGGGACTATATGATGGAGGGTGCATTATATAGGGTGTAGGCTGCATGATTTAGGGACTATTATATAGGGTGTAGGGTGCATGATTTAGGGACTATAAGATGTAGGGTGCATTATATAGGGTGATGTACCTACCTGTTGGGTTGGTTCTCCTGGACAAAAGGGTAGCAGGTGATGAGGTAGTTGGGGATAGGGGTGGGCTCCACCCCCCCTCCTCCTTCTCCTCCTCCAGACAGGCTCATGGTGACCAGCGCTCCTTCCAGACCTTTCTTTTGTGGGATAAACGGCTCCACTTCAGCTGACAGTTTCACATCCTGCAAGGAGAGACAGAGGCAGTCAGACACGGACGTCACAGACAGGACCTGACAGGAGAGGAGAGGACCTGACAGGACAAGACCTGACTGGACAAGACATAACCTGACAAGACATAACCAGACAAGACAGGACATAACCTGACTGGACAGGATCACCTCGCAATGCACCAGACAGACTCAGGAGTGATAGACCTCTCACTGTTGTGCCAAAAGAAGAGCAGTTCAAGTGACCCCATATGAGGTTATGTTCAGGTGAATGTGGGCCAATCAGGGAGAAATGGACAAGGACAAAGATCAGCTGGTACCAACAGCACACTCACGGTGTGAAGTCTTCCTGGAACTTAGTTATTTTAGTAACCCAAGGGGTGACATCAATGATCCATCAACAATCCATAGACATTTAGGTCTAAGATCAATCAAACAGGACTGGAGAGTAGGCTGTCAGTCAGTAGTAAACATTGATATCTGATTAAGAGACTGACAGCCCTAGGCTATATGACTGGACCACAAAGTCTGAGTAGGCATGTTACCTAAGGAGCAGCTCGCTGGGTGAAGCCAGGCTAGACTAATTATTAACATAACTCATGACTTCATCTGGCAACATCACCACGACACAGCCAAAACAACAGACCTGGTTCCTTCACGACAAATGAAACAACTGGCAACAAGAGACACAACTTTTCACTGGGTCTGAGAATGGAGAGTTGGAGTCAATGGCTGTCTCTGAAAATACACCTTATTACAATAGTGAACTACTTTTGACCAGGGCACATAACCTAGCATCCTGCCCAGGGGTATTTTTTAATTTAACTAGGCAAGATAGTTAGGAATTGGTTCTTATTTACAATGACGACCTAGGAACAGTGGATTAACTGCCTTGTTCAGGGGCAGAATGACAGATTTTTACCTTCTCAGGTAACGGATTCGATCTTGCAACCTTTCGGTTACTGGCCCAACGCTCTAACCATTAGGCTACCTGGCTACCTACAGTACATCAAGCTGCCTAACGAACCAGGCGATAGTCTCCTGCGCTATGGGCTGTTTTAATGTGGACAAGGCTACTTACTTATATAGGGAATAGGGTGCCAATTCGGTCACAGACGATGAAAGCCTAACAAAGTGTTGACCTTAGAGCTGTGTGATCAGGAGATGTGTGAGTGTAGCAGACAGACACAGCAACATGTAACCTGGTGCAATAGAAACACATCCTGGTTAGTCTGACACTGATCAGATCAGAGTGGTGTGGAGAGCAGAGTACTGTTTCCTTGTACTCAGAGAACATGACTGACTGAGGGCCTAAGAACACACAGTCCAATACCTGTGCTTTTAGCCTAACCCTTCCTATTAAGGTAGGCCACCACAATACAGCATTTTTAGGGAGTGCCTTGGAACTGTTATGCTTCATTGGTATTTTTTTTTGCTCCTTTCATCCAAAGAGCCCCTCTCCCTACCAGCTACCACTAACATTAAACGCTAGGTAGCACTCCTACCATCAGCATTCTGTCCCGAGACATTCCTTTCCTATGGCCCTGCCTGGTCCAAGTCTGGCCCTGAAGTTGCCCCTTAGATGCTGATCTTGAGTTAGTTTTGCATTTCCCCCACTATTGGTTTAGGTTAGGATTGGGGGAGGGGAAGCTGATCCTAGATCTGTACCTAGGGGAAACTTCACCTCAGAGCCACCAGAGAGCAACCAGCAGAGCCGGGGTAGTAATGACTCAGTCACCCAGCATCTTCAGGAGGACTTTATGGGCCAGCTATATTTAGCTGCTCATTCTTCCCAGAGAGATCACACTAGTAGCTAACTATGTGTTACATAAGGTCTCTAAAGACAACGTCAACTAGGACCCGGCCTACACAAAGATCCTTTAATTCAATTGTTCTACTTAATTCTGTGGGTCTACCTCTATTGCCATCATGCCACAGGGACAGAGGTGGTGGTTTGTGGTATGCGTGTGTGGTATGTATGTGTGTGTGTGTGGTGTGCGTGGGTGTGTGGAGGGGAGGAGGGCTGTGATGAAATGTAAAAATAATACAGGTCATAAAATATCCATCATAAAATGTATGTGTCAAACAAAGTATGTGTCAAACATACCTGTACAGCTAGCCTACACATCACAAACCACAGTATCATGTCAAGTCAACAGAGGCCTACCTCTCTGAAAATAAAATACAAAGGATGACAATTATCCATTGTTTCAAACAATGTCCTCCAGGGTTTGGATACGTCAGATGAGATGCAGCATACTGCTCTAGTATTGGTATCATCAGTGGATTGGAGGAGTGGAAAGATACTGTAGGCCACTAGATGGGACAGCAACAGGGTGACAGCCTGGGTCAAAGCTGGAAAATATTTATAACTGGAGCTGGAAATATTTACAACAGGTCAAGCAGCTCAGTGTCTTAAAGGAATGTAGTCAAAGCACTCTCAATGAGCTTTTACAAGTCTGTCTGGATGGGTGGGTTCTGGGTGGGCTCTGGGTGAAACTGAAGAAACCCCTCCCCACTGTTCCCTCTCCTCACCCCCCCACCCTGCTCTGTTGCCCCGACCAAATCACATTTTGCTATCAATTTAATTCATTTGTGTTTGTTTGTAGTCCTGGTGAATGCTGCTTCAGCAGACTTTAAACACTGATATGGAAACACTGAAATGGGTCTGACTACTAAGTCATGACCATTGGACTGTTTATCTAGGTTCACTTCTTATCAAAACTGACCATTGACATCATGTTGACTGAATCACAGGCCTTCCTGCCCAGCTAACACATCGGGACTTGCTGCTTGAGTCCCAAATGGCACCCTATTCCCTTCAAAGTGCACTACTTTTGACCAGAGCCCAATAGGGTGCCATTTGAGATGGAGTCCAGACCTATCACTGGGGCGGGCAGCTGCGGTCAGAGGATAGATCAACCTCATCCCCCCTTTCATTCTGAGAGGAAGAGGGAGAGTTGACACGAGTTCACGACACAAAGACACTCCATTCTCCCAGCCAGGGTCGGAATGTATGAATCCAGCATCAGTACAGCAGTGAGCACACACCACACACACCGCCATTGTTTCCCAGTGCTACTGTACTGTCAGTGGGCAGTGTGGGCTGACATCTGAGAGATCCAGGGGTCCTGACTGGTCAACACAGAGCGCTAGGGGTGACGTAGCCAGTTGAAAACAATACCCTGCAGTATACTAGACGGCAGCCTTCTGTGGCCTAAGCTATGGTGCCATATACTGTCATGGAATTAAGCCTAGTGAAAAATCTGACATTTTAAATGAACCATGCTTTGTTTCCATATGAGGTTTGATGGTTAGGTCTACTCTAAAGAGAGCTGGTTACTTTAGATAATTAGGTGAAGTTAGTTACACAAAACAGAGGGGTTGGTTGTGTTACTTTAGATGACAAGGATACTGATAGAGAAGTTGGTCAATTTAAACTTTAGGTGAGGGGCGGGGTGAGGGGGTTGGTTACTTTGTACGAGGGATGTTACAGGAAGTAGGCCTGGCTAGCTATAGGTGATGTTACAGGATTAGGCCTGAGAGGATCAGGTGAGGAGTGAGGACGGTGGCCCAACCAGGATAAGCCAATTACACAACTAGCTACAACAGAGTCAGTTGCTGTAGGGCTCCAGCCCTAGTCCACCAGGGAAAAGAGACTCCAAACCTCCCAATGTGTGTGCCATGGCTGGGGGAGACTCGGACAGGGAGTCCCTGGCTGTGTCCAGGTCTGGGTTCTTTAGCTCTGGGTGCCATTCTCCATTCCGCTGGTGTGAAGGTGTATGTTGTTTGTTCAGACTGAGTTGTATGTGATTGATTGATTAGCGCCTGGGATGTGAGTGAGAATAGCAGCGATTGTGGAAAAGGCTGCCGGTTGGCGTGTGTGTGTATGCGTGTTAGAGGAAGAGAGAGAATAGCAGCAATTATGGAAGAGCAGCGTTTATGGAAGATGCATTAGCAGGTAGCCTAGCGGTTAGAGGGTAAGGCCAGTCACCCTGAAAGTTGGCTGGTTCGAATCCCGAGCCGACTTGGTGAAAAATCTGTCGATGTGCCCTAGAGCAAGGCACTTAACCCTAATTGCTCCTATAAGTTGAGCTCAGCTCCAGATGTGTGGTGAAAAAGCCAGAGCAGCACTGGCCTGGCAAAACTGGGTGGGACTACTGGGCCATCAACCATCAAACCCTTTGTCCTTTCAAGCTTTTGTCTCTGATTCATTGTCTTCTAACATTCTCAGCTGGAAAAAGAGACGTTGTATTGTTCTTTTACTGTTGTTGAATGGGAGGGGGCAAGAGAGGGAGCAATAGAGAGTGGTGGGTGGATGAGCGAGCTCGAGCGTGTGCATGTACACTACATTTTGAAAAATATATTAAAGTCACAAGCATGAAACCATCTTGGGTCCTTGAAATCGCCCATGCACCATCATTACATCACTGTGGACCAAAACTCAGCTTATGTGGCATTTGATGGTGACACAGGAGGGATTCATCCAAATCAAATCACATTTTATTTGTCACACGCGCCGATTACAAGCCCTTAACCAACAACTCAGTTCAAGAAATAGCCAGCTGAAAACAATACCCTGCAGTAAACTAGACGGCAGCCTTCTGTGGCCTAAACTATGGTGCCATATACTATCATGGAATTAAGCCCAGTGAAAAATCTGACATTTTAAAAATGGGTGCTTACAGTAAGTCAGACCACATAATAGAGTAGCTAACTTGCATCATAGTTAAGTTACTCTATGCGCAGCAGGAGTCACTCACTGGAATGTGATTCAAATGCAAAAGAACCGGACATTCCTCCAGAGCGAATCAGCTGACTAGTTAGTTGTCAACAATCTACCACACACACACTGCAGACTGGAAGTTTCGGGTAACTGTTCACTACCTAGCTAGTTAACTTACCCTGGTCCGTATTATAATAACTATCTAGCTAGTTATTTAACTGTGTGTCAAACATCAAAGTTCCCCAGATAGCTAAGTCAGTTCATGTCAACCGATATGTTGACATGAACTGTCACTAATGTCAACACATTGTGACAGTATAAGTACTGTAACTAGTTTAGTTAGATACTCAATATAGTTAGCCTCAATTAAAACATATCTAGAACATAGATCAGCAAATCAGGGAGAACAGATGAGATATTGTCCATCCAAAATGACATGCGTATAAAAGCTGCTTAGCTAACTGGCTAGTTAGCCAGTCAGCTAACGTTAGTTCACTTGCCTTTACTTACACGCGTGCCCAATACGCGTAGCGATCTAGTTAGATGACAAATCATTGACAATAATCAAACATCGGGTAAAATCACTGACACTTCTAAAACATTAAAGGGACATTATTACCTGCAGATACGTTTTGGGCCTAGCTAGCTAGCTTCGTTTTCCCATTAGCTAACTAAAGCTAGTAGTGCCCTGTTACCAGACATAATCGGGTCCGTCATTACTTCGCAGAGAAAATCCCTCTTTACCTTATCACAAGAGTCCATGTCAATCGCTGAGACCGCGGCAGACCGTCATTGAGCACGCAGTGGTCGTCAAGATATAGGCGATTTAATTTTCTTCATTGTAAATGTTGAGACATTTGTGTGAAACACACCCTGTTTTACCTCTGCCTAGTTGAACTGTTGCTGCCTAGCTAGCTCGGCTAGCTCTGAATGTGTCAACGTAGAAATGGAATGGCAGAAGAGATGGTCATCTGCGACGGAAAGCCCACAGTCTCAAACATTGTTCGTCTTTGCCTTCGGCGTCTGTCACTGATAAGATTTGATGGACCATAATAGGCCTACTGTGCAAAAAGTATATCTATTTTTTTGAGTAGAGCAGCTACAGTTGAAGTCGGAAGTTTACATACACCTTAGCCAAATACATTTAAACTAGGACATTTAATCCTAGTAAAAATTACCTGTTTTAGGTCAGTTAGGATCACCACAATTTTAAGAATATGAAATGTCAGAATAATAGTAGAGAGAATGATTTATTTCAGCATTTATTTCTTTCATCCCATTCCCAGTGGGTCAGAAGTTTACATACTCAATTAGTATTTGGTAGCATTGCCTTTAAATTGTTTAACTTGGGTCAAACGTTTTGGGTACGTTTTGGGCCTACCACAAGCTTCCCACAATAAGTGGGGTGAATTTTGGCCCATTCCTCCTGACAGAGCTGGTGTAACTGAGTCAGGTTTGTAAGGCCTCCTTGCTCGCACACGCTTTTTTAGTTCTGCCCACACATTTTCAATAGGATTTAGGTCAGGGCTTTGTGATGGCCACTCCAATTGTCCTTAAGCCATTTTGCCACAACTTTAGAAGTATGCTTGGGGTCATTGTCCATTTGGAAGACCCATTTGCGACCAAGCTTTAACTTCCTGACTGGTGTCTTGAGATGTTGCTTCAATATATCCACATAGTTTTACTCCATCGTGATGCCATCTATTTTGTGAAGTGCACCAGTCCCTCCTGCAGCAAAGTACTCCCACAACATGATGCGGTCACCCCCGTGCTTCACGGTTGGGATGGTGTTCTTCAGCTTGAAAACGTCCTCCTTTTTCCTCCAAACATAACACTGGTCATTATGGCCAAACAGTTCTATTTTTGTTTCATCAGACCAGAGGACATTTCTCCAAAAAGTACAATCTTTGTCCCCATGTGCAGTTGCAAACCGTAGTCTGGCTTTTTTATGGCAGTTTTGGAGCAGTGGCTTCTTCCTTGCTGAGCGGCCTTTCAGGTTATGTCGATATAGGATTCGTTTTACTGTGGATATAGATACTTTTGTACCCGTTTCCTCCAGCATCTTCACAAGGTCCTTTGCTGTTGTTCTGGGATTGATTTTCACTTTTCGCAACAAAGTACATTAATCTCTAGGAGACAAAACGCAGCTCCTTCCTGAGCGGTATGACAGCTGCGTGGTCCAATGGTGTTTATACTTGCGTATTATTGTTTGTACAGATGAACGTGGTCCTTTCAGGTTTGGAAATTTCTCCCAAGGATGAACCAGACTTGCAGAGGTCTAAAATTATTTTTCTGAGGTCTTGGCTGATTTCTTTTGATTTTCCCATGATGTCAAGCAAAGAGGCACTGAGTTTGAAGGCAGGCCTTGAAATACAGCCACAGGTACACCTGCGATTGACTCAAATGATGTCAATTAGCCTATCAGAAGCTTCTAAAGCCATGACATCATTTTCTGGAAGTTTCCAAGCTGTTTAAAGGCACAGTCAACTTAGTGTATGTAAACTTTTGACCCACTGGAATTGTGATACAGTGAATTATAAGTGAAATAATCTGTCTGTAAACAATTGTTGGAAAAATCACTTGTCATGCAGAAAGTAGATGTCCTAACCGATTTGCCAAAAGTTTTAATTGCTCCAACCAAAGTATGTAAACTTCCGACTTCAACTGTATGTCTAGCCTACAACACCGAATCAACTTTTGGATTCTAATAGATTTGCTACTGTTCTGTATGCAATGTGATGGATGACAGATTCACTCCCATCACTGAAAATATCTATCTATTCATACGTTTCTGCACACAAACAATTGACTAACACTAATAACAGGAGTCTGTTGCAACTACCAAATACTACCGATATTTACAAATAATATAGTATGGAACCAAAGTTAGCATGAGAGCTAAAAAGTAGACGGTATCTAGACCTACATTGAAATGTCATATACAGTAAACACAGTTGGAGAACATTCGTTTTTTTTATTCACAACAGCCAACGTGCATTCAATGCTGCAGCTACATGTTGTGAAAAAGGTTTCCCAACACCAGCTGCCAGTCAACAGGCACAAATAAACCATTGTGTTATTGTACTCAAACTGCCCACCGAAAAAAATACAGCACTTTTAAAAAGGTGTTGACAGTGATATTTCTTAAATCATTCTACTAAAGTCTTGTGAAAAACAAACACGAGGGGTTTGAAGTAAACTGAGATGTCCCTTAGAGAGTGCTGATGTCTTCTAGAAAGCAGTATCTCTCCTTCTCTGGGAAACGCAGTGTCAGATCACAAACATCTCTGTGCTGCTGTGTAGCTCAGCCCATCCACACTGGATGGTTTGGTTTATATTCTGACACATTGGAACAGTTGATTGAGATTCTCCTTACTATCTTTCAGTGCTGTCCATTGTCACATGTCAGTCAGAATCATGTGAGTTTGCTGACGATGGCTTGATTGAGGGAGTTGAGTTGTTTAGTCCATTTGTCTAAGGCAGTGTAGCGCGCCCCTCCTCTCTTCTGGTAGTCTAGCTCCAACAGCTGGTTGACCTGGTCGATACGGCCTTGGATGGTGCTACAAGGAGGAAACCACAGAGAACAATGGTTCAATAAATACAACACAAGAATGGACATTGGCATCCTAGCAACATGACTAAACATTCTTTCCATCTTGGTCAGGATTTTTTTTTTAAATTGATCAAATATGGTAAACAATATTGCATAAAACAATGTATCTTTATATAAAAATGGGATCAACAACATCAATATTTGCATTTGATTATGGTTCAAATGACACAAATCACTGTGGATAGCATTAGTTGGAGTCATTGTTGAACTTCTTTCACTGTTTGGTTTCTGTCCAGCACCTGAACCACTGATGTGTGTACTCTCTCTCAACCAATTATCACATCTACACTAAGCTGTCTGGTGAACACATTTCACTACATACAGTACATATTCTGTTGAGCTCTGTGACAACGGTGGGAATGCAGTGTCAAATGTCAATCTGTTCCAGTTGACTGGCTGTAGATGTGATCTGGCTGAGGGTAGTAAACAATACACAGCAGTCTGCTACAGTAGCGTGGGAAATAATAAAGACATGATAGATAAGATACCCGCAAACTGTTTCTCCCAAACTTTTATTTGCCCAATGTTTTGATCAAAAGGTCTTCATCCAACTGACAAGGACCTTTGGATCAAAACATTGCACAATAAAACTGCGGGAGCAATCAACAGTTTGCAGGTATCTTTCTTTCATAAGTTTACTTTTTGTAGCCTGCAAGTTACTGGATGTGTGTGCGTACACTACTTCTAAGCTAAATAATGAAACCAGTAATAAATGACAGATCTGCAATAAACTAAGCAGGGAAGAATAACACCACAAACAGAGACAGAGACAGAGCGAGAGAGAGACAGAGATGCTGGCCTCCTGCATTCCTCAAGGTGCAGGGTGGAAACTATGAGGAACTGAGAAATGAGGAATTCAAATGATCCCCGTACAGGAAACATGCTCTGCTTCGTCTTGCGATGCCTCTGTGTCAGCCAGGTACACTATACACTGAGTATACTAGGGCTGTCCCAACAAAAAAAATAGTTTGTGTATGTTTATTTTTCCCATATATAGACACACCCTATTGTTTGAATAAAATCAACTATATGTTGGCTACTGCGCATGTCTGATGCTTTAAGCACTGCAATTAAAAATAAAGACACAAATTACCAAAGAGGGAGCCAGAGATCAATATAGCCTAACCAGAAAGGCAAAAACCTGTTCCCAACCAGACCCTCCTCTTCCCGCTGCTGCTGGCCGTTGCAGCTTCTGCCGTTAGGCTCCTGAAGTAGCCGGTAATAGAATACACCGACGGTCATCAACCTTTTCCATTTGGATTGGCAACTTATTTCTACTGATCTGCGTGCCAGTTATCATTTTCATATGCACATTTTTGTAGAACAGTTTAATTTAATTTATAATAAAGTCTTCATATCTCAAAATCAATGTCATGTGGTCAATAAGAATTCTACCTAATGAAAAAAGTAACTTCTATTGCCAATAGGTAAAAATAACCTACACAATGCCAATAAATAAAAACACTGTAGCCCGCAGGTAGAAAAAATCCCGATAAAAATAAATATCCTATAAATCACATAAGTAATCAGGTATGCCTTTATGACGTTTCCACCCGATCAGGGTATTACATTTTCCCCCTCTTTCATGTCGAGTGGTTATCGAAAGAGAGCTGGAAATATTTTTTAAATAGGCTACGTTGAGGAACTATTTTCATTCTCAATGGATGTAAAAACAGACTTTCCTTTACTTGCTGTTGAAGGCGAAGAAAACATTTCTTTGAGAAGCTCCACAGTGATGGGGAGTTAAGACAGAAATACTATCAGATCCCCAAATTGGCACATTTGCGCGCCTACATTTGCGCGCAGGCCAGGTACCCTAGACCTACTTCTGTGTGTCCCCTTACTCAAGATTGACAGGAGCGCTCCAAACAAAAGAAAATGAAGACAACTCGTAAATTGAATGGAAAATTTGATTCTCACAAGTGTAGCATAGGTTGTGCACTCTGCTAACAATGTGTCCACTCCTACAATGACAACGGTAAGACTGGAATAATAATATAGTGAACGCATTAAAATAAATGACAGTAACCAAACAATGTAGATAAGAAATGTTGGTCATTTATGTTAAACGTACAACTGGTGATACTGGTGTACCATCCCGCGGCCTGCAATGGATTAGTCCACTCAGACAGGCGTGAATCAGACAGGTGTCTCGTGTGCCATCATTTAAAAATATATATTTGCCACTGCTCGACTGAAAAAAAATCTTGGTCGACCAACAGCCTATTGACCAAACAATCGACTAAATGGGGTAAGCCCTAGAGCATACAAAACATTAGGAACACCTTCCAAATATAGAGTTGCACCCTTTGCCCTTCGCCCCTCATAACTGCCTCAATTCATCAGGGAATGGACTCTACAAGGTGTCGAAAGGGGATGCTGGCCCATGTTGAATCCAATGTTTCCTTCCCACAGTTGGGTCAAGTAGGCTGGATGTCCTTTGAGTGGTAGACCATTCCTGATATACACGGGAAACTGTTGAGCGTGAAAAACCCAGCAGCGTTCCATGTCTCAAGGCTTCTTCTTTAACCCATCTCCTCCCCTTCATCTACACTGACTGAAGTGGATTTAACAAGTGAAATAAGGGATCATAGCTTTCACCTGGATTCACCTGGTCAGTCTGTCAATGGAAGAGCACTCGGTGTAGTATATAAGAGGTATTCAGCCTCTCACAGAAATACGGAAGAGTCTAGAGAAAACATACAAGTCTTCCATGGCGTGAATGTCTGTTTGATGCAAAAAACTTTTCCTAACAGTGTATTCTACACTCCTAAATAGTAGTTTGGGCCACACATCAGATGCATGTCTAGGACAAACTTACTTGTCCAATATGCACTGCACCAACAAACTCTCCACGTCACAAACATCTATGTTCAGCTCCTGAGACAGAGAAGACAGAACACAGGGCGTTACACTTTGATCAATCCAAACAGCAACATCAGTGACCTAATAAATACATGATCTACTCAGCAAAGTTCATTATCAGATACATTATCAATACACACAGTGAAGTCAATGATTAACTCTAGCCTGGTCTCAGATCTGTTTGTGCTGTCCTACCAACTCTTATTGTAAAAATCATCATGCCAATGACCATAGGAATTGGCAAAAAAGCACACAAACAGATCTGGGACCAGGCTAGTTGGTCCAGATGCCAGTGCTGTCCTCAGACTGACCTTAGAGATGAATGGGATGTGTATTCTAGTGTAAGGCTTGATGAGCGCGATAAGGACCTGGGTCCTGATGTTCCGCAGCAGCTCTGGAAAATAAGACAACACAGCACTGATCAGAGTCTCTTCAGACCTCACCCCCGTCCACCAGGACACACTCACCCCGTCCACCAGGACGCACTCACCCCCGTCCACCAGGACGCACTCACCCCCGTCCACCAGGACGCACTCACCCCCGTCCACCAGGACGCACTCACCCCCGTCCACCAGGACACACTCACCCCCGTCCACCAGGACACACTCACCCCCGTCCACCAGGACACACTCACCCCCGTCCACCAGGACACACTCACCCCCGTCCACCAGGACACACTCACCCCCGTCCACCAGGACACACTCACCCCCGCCCACACATCTCAATATGCAGATACTGGTACAGTCTGTCTCAAGTTTGTTGAAACCTCGCCTTCAATGCAATACTTCCATGTCTCGTTCATCAACAAATGTGAGAAAGCCCACACACATACACACACAAACAAACACCACTCACCCTCTATGTGTTCTCTGATGAAGGGGTCATCCATGATACTACTATGGTTGGTCTTCAGTATCTTCTCAAACTCTGTGATGTCATTATTCTGATAGGAGCTGAGAGTAGACACACAAACAGAAGAACAGTCACTGGGTTAGAATAATGACATTACAATCCATAAAATAATGACAATCCATTAGAATGACATAACAATCCATAAAATAATGACATACAGTTGAAGTCGGAAGTTTACATACACCTTAGCCAAATACATTTATTCTCAGTTTCACAATTCCTGACATTTAATCCTAGTAAAAATTCCGTTTTAGGTCAGGTAGGATCACCACTTTATTTTAAGAATGTGAAATGTCAGAATAATAGTAGAGTGATTTATTTCAGCTTTTATTTATTTCATCACATTCCCAGTGGGTCAGAAATGTACATACACTCATTTAGTATTTGGTAGCATTGCCTTTAAAATTGTTTAACTTGGGTCAAACGTTTTGGGTAGCCTACAACAAGCTTCCCACAATAAGTAGGGTGAATTTTGGCCTATTCCTCCTGACAGAGCTGGTGTAACTGAGTCAGGTTTGTAGGCCTCCTTGCTCACACACACTTTTTCAGTTCTGCCCACAAATCTTCAATGGGATTGAGGTCAGGGCTTTGTGATGGCCACTCCAATATCTTGACTTTGTTGTCCTTAAGCCAAATATCAGCAACACCACCATGGATGACTAGAAGCACACACGTGTTCTTACCTTACTAGATTTGTCATGGCCAAGATCTCTGGGTCGTTTTTATAGGGTTTGGCCTGTCACAGAAAAACACAATAACAACAGCAACTGTAATACAACACTTTATCAAGCAGTGTTTGCTGCAGGGGATTTGAATTTGATTAATGCAATGTTGCCTCCAACAATATAGAGGTACGGGATGCATCCACCACGTGTATTTATCCATAATGATAATGTTAGTAATTGCTCTAAGGGGATAAATAACATTTAACTGGACTTAACTAAACTGAATGAGTGTTGTACCTCCTGTGAGTCGAAAGGGTTGATTCCAGACTTCATGAGCATGTTGGCCAGCACCAGGTACTTCAGACAGGTGGTTCTCCTGGGGCTGCCTGATTCATCGTAGTTCTTAAACGCCTCAAAGAAGTCTGTGTGGGCCTTCTCAAACTCCCCCTCTCTCAGGTGCATCTTACCCCCACACTCTGGGGAAGGGGACAAAACAGGAACAGGCCTGTTAGTACATCACATA
This sequence comes from Salvelinus alpinus, assembly GCF_045679555.1. NCBI lineage: Eukaryota > Metazoa > Chordata > Actinopteri > Salmoniformes > Salmonidae > Salvelinus > Salvelinus alpinus. The sequence continues at coordinate 23,723,099 of NC_092090.1, forward strand.
AACACACGCAGTGACTGACACACATCTTTTTACCATCTTTTACAATATTATCCATTTTTTCCACGATAGTGACAAATCTCCCCGAGTCTTCCTACAGGTCAGTTTACAAGCCGTAACCATAGAATTACTATTCTAAGGGGGATTCTTTTTCTATGGTCAATGTATTTATTTAATGTACTGTGTGTCTGGCTCCAATGCAATCCATGTAAAAGATAATAATGTTGACAGCTATGCTGCCTTCAGGGTTTCATGTGTCTACGGTGGTAACACACCCCTGATGACTCCCATAATGAGTGGGTGAGGGATAGCAGACTTGATGTGCAGGGACTGTTCATACAGGGCCTTCAGCTTCTTGTTGTTCTTCTGGGATGTGTACATCTGGATCTCCAGAGCATAGATCTCCAGGAGCTGGGTGCCTTTCTTTAGGTCGTCCTCCCCGTCATCTGTCTAGAGAGCCATAGATATACAACATTACAGATCACACACACACATAAAAGACCATAGATCCCCAATATCCTTTGTCTGCACTGCACATAGATATAGAACATAACACATATACACATAACAGACCACAGATCTTCAACATTGTCTGTCTGCAGTGCACATAGATATACCACATAATAGATCAGATATACACATAACAGACCATATATCTGCAACATCATCTGTCTCCAGTGCACATAGATATACAACATAACAGATCATACCAGTATACAACAACAACAAAAATACTGCTAGCAGACATATTGGGAACTTAGCTATTCAGATGGCTGTGTAAACCCCATCAGACAAAACGCTGTCTCAGACTACCACCTGCCTTACTGTACCTGACAGGACTGGTGCAGCTGTCTGAGGATCTTCTGTAACTTCCCAAATTCTTCCCTCTCCAGGTACAGCTTGCCCAGCTGAGAGACAACCAGAGGACTTTAGTTAAAACAGGTTGAGAGACAACAAGAGAACGACAGTTAAAACAGGTTGACAACCAGAGGACTACAGTTAAAACAGGTTGACAACCAGAGGACTACAGTTAAAACAGGTTGACAACCAGAGGACTACAGTTAAAACAGGTTGAGAGACAACAACAACTTCTATGTTTGTGCTATCACTAAATAAGGATGTTAGGGTGTTGTTTGGCAAATAATTTAACACAAACAGATCTCGCTACCAGTCTAGGGCCTTGCAGAGGTAGAAACTCCCAAACACAGAGGTCTGACAAACTGCCAGATCAGATATTGTCCTACACATAGAAATAAACAGAAACATTGTGTACTACATGCATATGTCCCAATTCTCACTTGTTCACTTCACTTTACTGATTTGAGAGGAAATTACTAGTCCCTGCCTCCACCAATCCACTGCTTTTAGATTTTTGTGGGAAGTAGTGACCGAGTGCACACTTTAGGAAAAAGCTGACATTATTTGGACACACCCTACCTTTGTGTTGGTTTTGAACCAGAGTCTGTCGTTCTTGGCATCCTTCAGAGCGTCCAGCGTCGTTTCATAAAACTCCTGCAGCAGGTCCATCTGTGACACATAAAACAACCAACCACAGCCCACATTAACACCTCAGTCATCTAGAACATGAACCTCGGCCCACATTAACACCTCAGTCATCTAGAACATGAACCTCGGCCCACATTAACACCTCAGTCATCTAGAACATGAACCTCAGCCCACATTAACACCTCAGTCATCTAGAACATGAACCTCGGCCCACATTAACACCTCAGTCATCTAGAACATGAACCTCAGCCTACATTAACACCTCAGTCATCTAGAACATGAACCTCAGCCCACATTAACACCTCAGTCATCTAGAACATGAACCTCAGCCTACATTAACACCTCAGTCATCTAGAACATGAACCTCAGCCTACATTAACACCTCAGTCATCTAGAACATGAACCTCAGCCTACATTTAACAGTCATGTAGAACATGGAACCACTGCCACCACTTCATTCATACCAATAGGACTGACAGAGTCAGTAACTTAAATCGGCCATATAAGACAAAAGTTGAAAGAAATTGATATTGATAAAAAGTTATTTTTTAAATGGAATAACAAACAGTTCACATCACTTGAGATTTGAGCCAAAATAAAGATCTGAGCTTTGAGGCCAAAAACCCATTGTTCTGGTTCCAGGTATTGCGTCTATACCTGTTTGGAGGTGGAGATGTAGTCTAGGATGGAGTTGATGGACTTCTCTGAGTAGTTTCTGGTCACAGCGCTCCTGATGTACGTCAACAGCTGCTTGTACCGAGACATCATCTCTGGGAAGTTGGTCTGCAGGACACACACAGGAGACAGGGGACAGGGCATTGAGTTAAGTTGCAGTGGGAATGACAGTATGTCATAAAGAAAAACTCAAAAGCACTAATCATACAGACTCAGAGATGGAGAGTAGACATTTTGAGACAACACCACAGCGCGTTTCATTTCTTACTAGCTTGAAGTTGATTTTGATCATCTGTTTTAGGGCTTTGAACCCCCATTCTCCCTTCTCTCCCTCCAGCTCCAATACCTGCCAATAGAGAGTATACATTAGCATCATACCCTCATCAATCTGTGAGTGAGTGGAGCGAGTGAGTAGCCAGTACCCACCTTCTGAAAGCTGTTGAGAGCTGCTGTGGGGTCATCTTCCTTCAGTGCTTTGGAGTTGTAGTACTGGTTCTCCAAGTCGACATTTGGCTCTGAGTTACTGTCCTCGGAATATTCCTGGGTTGAGACATAAACTCAGGACATAAGTTAGCTGGCTATGAGTTAATACAACAAAGCTTGATAACGTGACAGAGATGTTATGATTGGGCTAACGGCTTGCCATAGTTGTTTACTAATGAGTCTAAGTAGCTAGCTAGCTGTTTTATCTAACCAGCAACGGCGCATGCGCGGCTACAGGGTAGTTATCTACACCTAGCTAGCTAGCTAAACGGTTGTATGTTTGTGGCTAGCTATGGTAACATAACATGCTATAATAAATTGACTAGTATAGCTAACTCAGTATACTATAGCAAATTCAGTTTCCCCCATGCCAAGCATCCGAGTTTAGCTAGCACTAGCAGCAACTTTGCAAGCTATCCTCGCCTTTATGCTAACGTTAGCTGAACAAGCTAGCTATCTAGGTAGTTTAGCTACCTAACTAGTTAACTCCCCTGCTCCGACCTAGCTAATGAAAATATACTAGCTAAGGAAACAGCTCTGATTAGACATCAATAAACAAGGAAATAGAAACGTATTATGTAAACTTACGCTTACCAGATCATAATCTTCTTCATCGTCGCACATGAAATCATCTTCCATGTCAGACATCTTGACTGGTATTCGGAAACAACAAACAAATCGCAGCTCTACAGCGCCACCAAACACTACGCCGGTTTCAGCGTAGTACTGCATTATTCTTTCTGGTATTGTAGTTCGCTTTTCTACCCGAAGCTTGCGCTGTCACATCACTTTTAGATAACATTGGTCCAGCTACAATTCAAACATAAGAAGTATAGATCTGTAACATTTCTAGTCTTTTCAATGAATTCAATTTGACTCACGGATAACTATCTTTACCTTATCATCATAGAAATAGCCATAAAAAACTTGCATCACAAATCAAAGGGACAAGCATGAGGAACATGTATTTATGAAGTCTTACTCCTGCCTTACCTCCCTAGTCTTACCTCATTTGCACACACTGTATATAGATTTTTTCCTATTGTGTTTTGACTGTACATTTGTTTATTCCATGTGTAACTCTGTGTTGTTGTTTGTGTCGCACTGCTTTGCTTTATCTTGGCCAGGTCGCAGATGTAAATGAGAACTTGGCCTACCTGGTTAAATAAAGGTGAAATCAAATATTTAAAAAGTTTACAGGATATATCAGGGACTCGTCCATATTGTAAACTGAAGAGTGCAGAGGTGTGTGTGTGTGTGTGTGTGTGTGTGTGTGTGTGTGTGTGTGTGTGTGTGTGTGTGTGTGTGTGTGTGTGTGTGTGTGTGTGTGTGTGTGTGTGTGTGTGTGTGTGTGTGTGTGTGTGTGTGGAAGGGGTAGTCATATACATACACACACACACATACAGTACCAGTCAATGGTTTTTCTTTATTTTGACTATTTTCTACATTGTAGAATAATAGTGAAGACATCAAAACTATGAAATAACACATATGGAATCATGTAGTAACCAAGAAAGTGTTAAACAAATCAAAATATATTTGATATTTTAGATTCTTCAAAGTAGCCACCCTTGGCATTCTCTCAACTAGCTTCATGAGGAATGCTTTTCCGTTCATCTACTCCGCGTCTCACAAAGACACGGCGGCTGGAACCAAAAATCTCAAATTTGGACTCCAGACCAAAGGACAGTATTCCATCTGTTTAATGTCCATTGCTCATGGCCCAACCAAGTCTCTTCTTATCATTGGTGTCCTTTAGTAGTGGTTTCTTTGCAGCAATTCGACCATGGAGGCCTGATTCACGCAGTCTCCTCTGAACAGTTGATGTTGAGATGTGTCTGTTACTTAAACTCTGTGAAGCATTTATTTAGGCTGCAATTTCTGAGGCTGGTAACTCTAATGAACTTATCTTCTGCAGCAGAGGTAACTCTGGGTCTTCCTTTCCTGTGGCGGTCCTCATGTGAGTCAGTTTCATCATAGCGCTTGATAGTTTTTGCGACTGCACTTGAAGAAACTTTCAAAGTTCTTGAAATTTTCCGAATTGACTGACCTTCATGTCTTAAAGTAATGATGGACTGTCATTTCTCTTTGCTTATTTGAGCTGTTCTGCCATAATATGGACTTGGTCTTTTACCAAATAGGGCTATCTTCTGAATACCACCCCTACCTTGTCACAACACAACTGATTGACTCAAATGCATTAAGAAGGAAATAAATTGCACAAATGAACTTTCAACAAGGCACACCTGTTAATTGCAATGCATTAAAAAGTGTGCAAAAAAAGTGCACACTTTTTTGCAAAAGCTGTCATCAAGGCAATGGGTGGCTACTTTGAAGAATCTCAAACATAAAATATATTTGTTTAACACTTTTTTGGTTACTACATGATTCCATATGTGTTATTTCATAGTTTTTATGTATTCACTATTATTCTACAATGTAGAAAATAGTAAAAATAAAGAAAAACCCTTGAATGAGTAGATGTGTCCAAACTTTTGACTGGTACTGTACATACACACACATTGACCCAGTTGCAATCCCACACTGAGAAATGGGTCTGAACCATGACGAGAGGTTTTCAGCATTTTGATAGGGTCAAATAATTTGTTTAAAGGGATTTCAACAGGCCAGCCTCTGGGGTACTCAGAGAAAAAAGCAGTGAGGGACTCACTGAGGTATGAACTATGAATTCTGGATCTATTGGAGTGTTTTTTACTAACATTGCGTGATAACTCTGGGAGGCCGTTTCAGAATAGAGTGGAGTCAACCCTGTGGATCAGGTTTAAAATATTTCATGAGTATTTTAAAGCAGTGTTGGCTGCCACTCTATGACACACAAACACACACACACACACACACACACACACACACACACACACACACACACACACACACACACACACACACACACACACACACACACACACACACACACACACACACACACACACACACACACACACACACACACACACACACACACACAGTGTTGCCTGCCACTCTAACAGAGGCCTTTGGCAGCATGTCTCCTATCTGTAATCTCTCTCTCCCTCGCTAGGGAGCTTGTTTTACACCAGACTCACTAACATATTTTATTACTAAAAAGATTCCTTTTCTGAGAAGAGTGATTTCTAATTTAAGAAAGAGGCCTGAACGTGTCATAACTGCATTGTGGAAGACAGAAGAGCTTTAGTTGGTTCATCCCATTATTCTGGACCCGTGGAGTTTAGTTGGTTCATCCCATTATTCTGGACCCGGGGAGTTTAGTTGGTTCATCCCATTATTCTGGACCCGGGGAGTTTAGTTGGTTCATCCCATTATTCTAGACCCGGGGAGTTTAGTTGGTTCATCCCATTATTCTAGACCCGGGGAGTTTAGTTGGTTCATCCCATTATTCTGGACCCGGGGAGTTTAGTTGGTTCATCCCATTATTCTAGACCCGGGGAGTTTAGTTGGTTCATCCCATTATTCTGGACCCGTGGAGTTTAGTTGGTTCATCCCATTATTCTAGACCCGGGGAGTTTAGTTGGTTCATCCCATTATTCTAGACCCGGGGAGTTTAGTTGGTTCATCCCATTATTCTAGACCCGGGGAGTTTAGTTGGTTCATCCCATTATTCTGGACCCGGGGAGTTTAGTTGGTTCATCCCATTATTCTGGACCCGTGGAGTTTAGTTGGTTCATCCCATTATTCTGGACCCGTGGAGTTTAGTTGGTTCATCCCATTATTCTGGACCCGTGGAGTTTAGTTGGTTCATCCCATTATTCTAGACCCGGGGAGTTTAGTTGGTTCATCCCATTATTCTAGACCCGGGGAGTTTAGTTGGTTCATCCCATTATTCTGGACCCGGGGAGTTTAGTTGGTTCATCCCATTATTCTGGATCCGGGGAGTTTAGTTGGTTCATCCCATTATTCTGGACCCGGGGAGTTTAGTTGGTTCATCCCATTATTCTGGACCCGGGGAGTCAGTTGGAGCATAACATTTATCATATCATCTGGTGGATCCAACACCAGAGAAAGGAGAGCAGGGCGGGAAGTGTCAGCACGCCGGTACTGGGAAACAGGGCTCCTTTGTCACAATATCCAGTGTGTGTGTGTGTGCAGAGATGGGCAAACATGACAAAATACCCTAAAGACTAATGTATCAAAACAAAATACAACAATAACCTCAACAACATTCTTAGTAACAGTAACAAAAAAAAACGTTTTACTTGCTATGACTCTGATATGTGGTTGTTAATCTACTTTAGTTGAAAGCACTGACTGTACGTCACTCTGGATGCTAAATGACCAAAATGCAAATGTAAATGTGAAAATGACCTCTTGCAAAGCATGGATATTATTATTCTAATAAGCTACACCCCTTCAGATGGACAAAGATACAGCAAAATGTATTTTGTTATAAAATACCCTAAAGAATGTATGAAAATAACATGCCAAATACTTTTGTCAACAATACATTTTTATAAAGATATTTATTTTCAAAATAAAGAAAATACATTTCAAGTAGGCAAAATAACAGAAAATAAATAATAGACAGACTATTTCAGTCAGATGTCCTGTGCAGTTAGAAATGGAACAAATACATGTGTGAACACCAAGCGTTTTGTCAATTTCAACTTATTTTAGAAGAAATAGTCCACAATTTTCTATCAGGACTGTTGAAAAGTATTTTGTATTTTGAAAATACAAAATACAGCTCTGTAAAGTATCTTGTTACAAAATACACTGGACTATAGTTCAGGCCAGTGAAATACAAATGACAAAATACTCAAATGTAATTTAAATATGCATTTTAAATACATGTAATATCAATACTGCCTCTGGTCTCTCTCTCTGGGCCTGTGATCAGTAATCAGCCCATCTCTGGTCTCTCTTTCTGGGCCTGTGATCAGTGATCAGCCCATCTCTGGTCTCTCTCTCTCTGGGCCTGTGATCAGTGATCAGCCCATCTCTGGTCTCTCTCTCTGGGCCTGTGATCAGTGATCAGCCCAGCTCTGGTCTCTCTCTGGGCCTGTGATCAGTGATCAGCCCATCTCTGGTCTCTCTCTCTGGGCCTGTGATCAGTGATCAGCCCATCTCTGGTCTCTCTCTCTGGGCCTGTGATCAGTGATCAGCCCATCTCTGGTCTCTCTCTGGGCCTGTGATCAGTGATCAGCCCAGCTCTGGTCTCTCTCTCTGGGCCTGTGAGTCAACTCAGCCAGACCTCTCATTATCACACTGACTCACATTGTCTGTCTGTGATGAATAGGACCATTTCACCAACCTGCCAACATCAACCTACTGGGTAACATCAACCAATAATGATTAATTGACAGTCTCTTTGGATACGTGCTTCAAGCTTCACTTCCGCCATCTCCAATACCTGCCAATGGAGAGAATAAATAACCACCATCAATTTGGTGTGTGTGTGTGTGTGTGCGCGCATGTGTGAGTTGATTGCGAATGTGTGTGTGTGCACGCTGCCTGTGTATATTTGTATGTTATTATAAACATCACAGTGCTGCCCTCTCCTCTCACCTTTCTCTCTCTCTCTCTGGTGATTCATGTAATAACTTTAAAACATAGATATTATTCCCCAACCTCTAATGTAAACAACAGGGTTTATCTGCCGTTTAATTTGGGGTTGTCAAAAACTGCTTCAGGCTGCAGTTAATAATGCTGATCCAGTAAATGTAATCTTGTTTCTGACAGTTCCTTAAACATTATCAGCCCCTTTAATGTGTCTCCAACAGGGCAGCTGGCAACCATGGCAACCACCATGGCAATGTGTTCTCTACCCAGCATGCAGTCTAAATTTTATCCTTCTCTCTAAATGTGTTTATCTAGGAAAGAGCTCACGGAAGGGGCCCTAACTCTCTTACACGCACATACAGATACACACGCACACACACAGCAACAAGAAAACAGAATGTCTAGTCACGCATCTTGGGCAGGTTAGGGAGGGAACACAGCTCTGATGACCCTGGGGTTCTGGCATGGAGAAGAGAGAAAGTAGAGCGTGTGTGTGTGTGTGTGTGTGTGTGTGTGTGTGTGTGTGTGTGTGTGTGTGTGTGTGTGTGTGTGTGTGTGTGTGTGTGTGTGTGTGTGTGTGTGTGTGTGTGTGTGTGTGTGTGTGTGTGTGTGTGTGTGTGTGTGTGTGTGTGTGTGTGCGTGCGTGCGTGCGTGCGTGCGTGTGTGTGTGCATCTCACACACACACACACACGCTCTACTTTCTCTCTTCTCCATGCCAGAACCCCAGGGTCATCAGAGCTGTGTTCCCTCCCTAACCTGCCCAAGATGCGTGACTAGACATTCTGTTTTCTTGTTGCTATGTTTTTTTACAAGGTAGAAGCGTGTCTTACTTTTATACAGCAATTTGTGTTCGGCAGTGATGTTATTGCACTTCAAACCCGGCTTGGAGAGCAGAAAACACGCTGCTGCCAAGTCTACACACACCCTCTCCACATCGCACGCGAGCTGGCTGTGGTATGTGCCTGGTAAGGGGTGTGTAGGTGGTTGAGGTTTGGGGGTGGGATGAGGGTGTGGGTGTACTGTATGTGTTAGTGAGGGTGTGTATGTGGGGGTTTAGTGTGTATGTGTGTGCTGGGTAGAGGGGTGTGTGCATGCATGTGCTTGTGAAGTGTATGTTTGGAGTGTAAAGGGGTGTGTGTTGGTCAGGTGAAGTGTGTTTGGAGTGTAAAGGGGTGTGTGTTGGTCAGGTGGAGTGTGTTTGTAGTGTAAAGGGGTGTGTGTTGGTCAGGTGAAGTGTGTTTGTAGTGTAAAGGGGTGTGTGTTGGTCAGGTGAAGTGTGTTTGTAGTGTAAAGGGTGTGTGTTGGTCAGGTGAAGTGTGTTTGTAGTGTAAAGGGGTGTGTGTTGGTCAGGTGAAGTGTGTTTGTAGTGTACAGGGGTGTGTGTTGGTCAGGTGAAGTGTGTTTGTAGTGTAAAGGGTGTGTGTTGGTCAGGTGAAGTGTGTTTGTAGTGTAAAGGGGTGTGTGTTGGTCAGGTGAAGTGTGTTTGTAGTGTAAAGGGTGTGTGTTGGTCAGGTGAAGTGTGTTTGTAGTGTAAAGGGTGTGTGTTGGTCAGGTGAAGTGTGTTTGTAGTGTAAAGGGGTGTGTGTTGGTCAGGTGAAGTGTGTTTGTAGTGTAAAGGGGTGTGTGTTGGTCAGGTGAAGTGTGTTTGTAGTGTAAAGGGGTGTGTGTTGGTCAGGTGAAGTGTGTTTGTAGTGTAAAGGGGTGTGTGTTGGTCAGGTGAAGTGTGTTTGTAGTGTAAAGGGGTGTGTGTTGGTCAGGTGAAGTGTGTTTGTAGTGTAAAGGGGTGTGTGTTGGTCAGGTGAAGTGTGTTTGTAGTGTAAAGGGGTGTGTGTTGGTCAGGTGAAGTGTGTTTGTAGTGTAAAGGGGTGTGTGTTGGTCAGGTGAAGTGTGTTTGTAGTGTAAAGGGGTGTGTGTTGGTCAGGTGAAGTGTGTTTGTAGTGTAAAGGGGTGTGTGTTGGTCAGGTGAAGTGTGTTTGTAGTGTAAAGGGGTGTGTGTTGGTCAGGTGAAGTGTGTTTGGGGGTTTAGACCCACAGAGGCCCTCCACTCCTATACCACGCCCCAGTCTGAGGCTTCTATCACAGACACCCAGACTAAACCCCAGCCCCCTGGACCACCAGACCAGACACCCAGACTAAACCCCAGCCCCCTGGACCACCAGACCCGACACCCAGACTAAACCCCAGCCCCCTGGACCACCAGACCAGACACCCAGACTAAACCCCAGCCCCCTGGACCACCAGACCAGACACCCAGACTAAACCCCAGCCCCCTGGACCACCAGACCAGACACCCAGACTAAACCCCAGGCCCCTGGACCACCAGACCAGACACCCAGACCCTGAACTGGTCAGCCCAGAGTGCAGGGTTCAGCTACCCTTCCTCCATTTGGCTGGGGCTGGGTATATGACTGGGGAGAGGTGTATGGCTGGTGCTGGGTATATGGCTGGGGCTGGGTATATGGCTGGGGAGAGGTGTATGGCTGGTGCTGGGTATATGGCTGGGGAGGGGTATATGGCTGGGGAGAGGTGTATGGCTGGTGCTGGGTATATGGCTGGGGAGGGGTATATGCCTGGGGCTGGGTATATGGCTGGGGAGGGGTATATGGCTGGGGAGAGGTGTATGGCTGGTGCTGGGTATATGGCTGGGGAGGGGTATATGCCTGGGGCTGGGTATATGGCTGGGGAGGGGTATATGGCTGGGGCTGGGTATATGGCTGGGGAGAGGTGTATGGCTGGTGCTGGGTATATGGCTGGGGCTGGGTATATGGCTGGGGAGAGGTGTATGGCTGGGGAGGGGTATATGCCTGGGGCTGGGTATATGGCTGGGGAGGGGTATATGGCTGGGGAGGTGTATATGGCTGGGGAGAGGTATATGGCTGGGGAGGGGTACAGTATATGGCTGGGGAAGGGTATATGACTGGGGAGGGGTATATAGCTGGGGAGGGGTACAGTATATGGCTGGGGAGGGGTATATGCCTGGGGCTGGGTATATGACTGGGGAGGGGTATATAGCTGGGGAGGGGTACAGTATATGGCTGGGGAGGGGTATATGACTGGGGGGGTATATAGCTGGGGAGGGGTACAGTATTTGGCTGAGGAGGGGTATATGGCTTGGGAGGGGTATATGGCTGGGGAGGGATATATGGCTTGGGAGGGGTATATGGCTTGGGAGGGGTATATGGCTGGGGCTGGGTATATGGCTGGGGAGGGGTATATGCCTGGGGCTGGGTATATGGCTGGGGAGGGGTATATGGCTGGGGCTGGGTATATGGCTGGGGAGAGGTGTATGGCTGGTGCTGGGTATATGGCTGGGGCTGGGTATATGGCTGGGGAGAGGTGTATGGCTGGGGAGGGGTATATGCCTGGGGCTGGGTATATGGCTGGGGAGGGGTATATGGCTGGGGAGGTGTATATGGCTGGGGAGAGGTATATGGCTGGGGAGGGGTACAGTATATGGCTGGGGAAGGGTATATGACTGGGGAGGGGTATATAGCTGGGGAGGGGTACAGTATATGGCTGGGGAGGGGTATATGCCTGGGGCTGGGTATATGACTGGGGAGGGGTATATAGCTGGGGAGGGGTACAGTATATGGCTGGGGAGGGGTATATGACTGGGGGGGTATATAGCTGGGGAGGGGTACAGTATTTGGCTGAGGAGGGGTATATGGCTTGGGAGGGGTATATGGCTGGGGAGGGATATATGGCTTGGGAGGGGTATATGGCTTGGGAGGGGTATATGGCTGGGGCTGGGTATATGGCTTGGGAGGGGTATATGGCTGGGGCTGGGTATATGGCTTGGGAGGGGTATATGGCTGGAGAGGGGTATATGGCTGGGGCTGGGTATATGGCTTGGGAGGGGTATATGGCTGGGGCTGAGGTGTATGGCTGGGGAGGGGTATATGGCTGGGGTTGGGTATATGGCTTGGAAGGGGTATATGGCTGGGGCTGGGTATATGGCTGGAGAGGGGTATATGGCTTGGGAGGGGTATATGGCTGGGGCTGGGTATATGGCTTGGGAGGGGTATATGGCTGGGGCTGAGGTGTATGGCTTGGGAGAGGTGTATGGCTGGTGCTGGGTATATGGCTGGGGCTGGGTATATGGCTGGGGAGAGGTGTTTGGCTGGGGAGGGGTATATGCCTGGGGCTGGGTATATGGCTGGGGAGGGGCATATGCCTGGGGCTGGGTATATGGCTGGGGAGGGGTATATGGCTGGGACTGGGTATATGGCTGGGGAGAGGTGTATGGCTGGGGCTGGGTATATGGCTTGGGAGGGGTATATGGCTGGAGAGGGGTATATGGCTTGGGAGGGGTATATGGCTGGGGCTGGGTATATGGCTTGGGAGGGCTATATGGCTGGGGCTGAGGTGTATGGCTGGGGAGGGGTATATGGCTGGGGCTGAGGTGTATGGCTGGGGAGGGGTATATGGCTGGGGAGAGGTATATGGCTGGGGAGAGGTGTATGGCTAGGAGGGGTATATGGCTGGGGCTGGGTATATGGCTGGGGAGGTGTATATGGCTTGGGAGGGGTATATGGCTGGGGCTGGGTATATGGCTGGGGATGGGTATATGGCTGGGGAGGGGTATATGGCTTGGGAGGGGTATATGGCTGGGGCTGGGTATATGGCTGGGGAGGGGTATATGGCTTGGGAGGGGTATATGGCTGGGGCTGGGTATATGGCTGGGGAGAGGTGTTTGGCTGGGGAGGGGTATATGCCTGGGGCTGGGTATATGGCTGGGGAGGGGCATATGCCTGGGGCTGGGTATATGGCTGGGGAGGGGTATATGGCTGGGACTGGGTATATGGCTGGGGAGAGGTGTATGGCTGGGGCTGGGTATATGGCTTGGGAGGGGTATATGGCTGGAGAGGGGTATATGGCTTGGGAGGGGTATATGGCTGGGGCTGGGTATATGGCTGGGGAGGGGTATATGGCTTGGGAGGGGTATATGGCTGGGGCTGGGTATATGGCTTGGGAGGGGTATATGGCTGGGGCTGGGTATATGGCTTGGGAGGGGTATATGGCTGAGGATGGGTATATGACTGAGGCTGGGTATATGGCTGAGGAGGGGTATATGGCTTGGGAGGGGTATATGGCTGGGGAGGGTTATATGGCTTGGGAGGGGTATATGGCTGGGGAGGGGTATATGGCCGGGGAGAGGTGTATAGCTGGGGAGGGGTATATGCCTGGGGCTGGGTATATGGCTGGGGAGGGGTATATGGCTGGGACTGGGTATATGGCTGGGGAGAGGTATATGGCTGGGGAGGGGTATATGCCTGGGGCTGGGTATATGGCTGGGGAGGGGTATATGGCTGGGGAGAGGTATATGGCTGGGGAGAGGTATATGGCTGGGGCTGGGTATATGGCTTGGAAGGGGTATATGGCAGGGGCTGGGTATATGGCTGGGGAGGGGTATATGGCTGGGGCTGGGTATATGGCTTTGGAGGGGTATATGGCTTGGTAGGGGTATATGGTTGGGGCTGAGGCATAGGTCTCCCTCCCTACATCTTCTCTCAGAGTCTAACTGTTTTTATCCCCAGATCTCTTGATGATATACAGCAATTCTCTTCAAGTTAAAGGTTAAGGTTTGGGAAATGGTTTAAACAAAAACAACTCCACGGTTATGTTCAGGCATTCATTACGAATGGTTAAGTTAAAGGTTAAGTCTAACACTGGGATTGAATATGGACCTTCGGAGCCGGAGCTGACCGTTTATGCCCATCCACCATTCCCGTCCACAACAACCTAGCAAAACCCAAGCCGGGTCATGGACGGACGTCCAATTTCGAAGTGAATTTTGAGCTTCCTGGCATCTGAGAACATCCCCATACAACATCCCAACATCAGCTCCCCTGTACTGTTACATCTGTCTGACATGGGAAGGGCAGGGGAACAGAACAGTCTGAGTTTAGTTTTTCATTCAGGTTGTGTATTCCTCTTTTCCCGTTGGAAGTCAAACCAGATGTGGTGTTACAGCCTGATTGTAACTCCCAGGTCACTGACCAGATGGAGGGATATCCTCATCTTCTCCTCTACTCTCTCCTTTCCTCCTCTCCTCTCCTCCCTTCTCTCCTATCCCCTCTCCTACATATTCCCCTCCTCTCCTCTCATGTGCTCCTCTCCTCCCCTCCTCCCTCCTCTCCTCTACCTGGTATAGACATCTGTCTAGTAGGTGAGCTGTTTTCCAGCCTGCCTGCCTGCCTGCCTGTCCGACTGCCTGCCTGTCTTCCTGCCTGTCTGTCCGACTGCCTGTCTTCCTGCCAGCCAGCCAGCCAGCCAGCCAGCCAGCCAGCCAGCCAGCCAGCCAGCCAGCCAGCCTGTCTGTCTGTCTGTCTGTCTGTCTGTCTGTCTGTCTGTCTGTCTGTCTGTCTGTTCTGTACTGAGCTGTCTTCTTTGAGCTACAGTATGTGTGTGTCTGTGTGTCTGTGTGTCTGTGTGTGTGTGTGTGTGTGTGTGTGTGTGTGTGTGTGTGTGTGTGTGTGTGTGTGTGTGTGTGTGTGTGTGTGTGTGTGTGTGTGTGTGTGTGTGTGTGTGTGTGTGTGTGTGTGTGTGTGTGTGTGTGTGTGTGTGTGTGTGTGTGTGTGTGTGTGTGTGTGTGTGTGTGTGCCTGCGTTCTTCCGTGTGTGCATGTGTATGAGCTCTGTCATAAAGAGGTCTAGACCCTGAGAACACTGTCAGGAGTGGAGGGTTTTAAACCTCAGATGATGAAGCCTTGCGTGTATCTGCAGCTTCCTCACATGACTGTCAATACAGATCACATGACCCTCCTGGACAGATCCCTGAAATGTTATCATATGGAGTACTGTCTTTCTCTGCATGGACACAGGGGTCTCTCTCCCTGTTTCTTTCTCTCTCTCCTATCTTTCTCTCTCACTGTCTCTCTCTTTTTCTCTGTGAGTATGGTGCTCTACTTCAGTGGAGGCTGCTGAGGAGAGGACGGCTCATAATAATGTCTGGAACGGAGCAAATGGAATGCATTTAATACCATTCCAATCATTCTACTCTAGCCATTACCACGAGCCCGTCCTCCCTGATTAAGGTGCCACCAACCTCCTGTACTCTACTCCCTCTCCCTCTGACAGACAAATAGTATCTTTCTACTGCATTAAGACTGGACTGGGTCGTCCTGTCACAGGCCGCATTAAGACTGGACTGGGTCCTCCTGTCACAGGCCGCATTAAGACTGGACTGAGTCCTCCTGTCACAGGCTGCATTAAGACTGGACTGAGTCCTCCTGTCACAGGCTGCATTAAGACTGGACTGGGTCCTCCTGTCACAGGCTTCATTAAGACTGGACTGAGTCCTCCTGTCACAGGCTGCATTAAGACTGGACTGAGTCCTCCTGTCACAGGCTGCATTAAGACTGGACTGAGTCCTCCTGTCACAGGCTGCATTAAGACTGGGGTCCTGTCTGGGCTCTAAGAGTCTCCAACATTATGTGGTGTGTGTGCATATGTCAGCCACGAGGACAGTCATGGAAAACCCACAGAATACCAGACCACTCTGAGCAGATCTGTCAACATCCTGTGAGACGGCAGTGTATTAGCAGTAATACAGTCTGATAGAGCCCATAAATCCCAGTCAGCTGGAGGAAAATGGACTCTGACATGGTAATGAAGACGTCCCAACCAGGCAACAGTCTGGCCTGCGCTGGAAGTTAAACTAATATTATCAAACCCAAATAATTTCACTGTTTGTAGAATACTATCAACAAAGCAAGACACTAAACAACAACAGAAAGCTGATCAGAACCATATTGCCGTGCAACATTCCTCTGGCCTGGCTGGCTGGCTGGCTGGCTGGCCGTGGCGTGTGTGCGTGCATGAGCCTCAGGAGATGACTGTGTGGTTGACAACATTCTAACAACAAGGCAGTGTCAGGAGGAAGGTCTGAAACACTAGTGACACAGTGTTAACCAGGATCAACCCCCTGCTACTCTGGTCCCATAGACTGAGCATGGGGTATATATAGTATGTCTGGGGTATAGGACTGGGGCTAAGGTATCGGGTTGAGGCTGGGGCTCATGTATAAATCTTGAGTATAAGCCTGGGGTAATTATTTGTATTTATTAATTTAACTAGGTAAGTCAGTTAAGAACAAATTCTTATTTTCAATGACGACCTAGGAACCTTGGGTTAACTGCCTTGTTCTGGGGCAGAACGACAGATTTTTACCTTGTCATGTCGGGGATTCGATCTTGCAACCTTTCGGTTACTAGTCCAACGCTCTAACTACTAGGCTACCTGCCGCCCGAGGTATAGGACTGAGGTATAAGCCTGGGGTATAGGACTGGGGTATAGGGCTGGGGCTCATGTATAAAGCTTGGGTATAAGCCTGGGGTATAAGTCTGGGGTATAAGTCTGGGGTATAAGTCTGGGGTATAGGACTGGGGTATAAGTCTGGGGTATAAGTCTGGGGTATAGGACTGGGGTATAAGTCTGGGGTATAAGCCTGGGGTATAAGTCTGGGGTATAAGTCTGGGGTATAAGTCTCGGGTATAAGCCTGGGGTATAGGACTGGGGTATAGGACTGGGGTATAAGTCTGGGGTATAAGTCTGGGGTATAAGTCTGGGGTATAGGACTGGGGTATAAGTCTGGGGTATAGGACTGGGGTATAGGACTGGGGTATAAGTCTGGGGTATAGGACTGGGGTATAAGTCTGGGGTATAAGTCTGGGGTATAAGTCTGGGGTATAGGACTGGGGTATAAGTCTGGGGTATAAGTCTGGGGTATAAGTCTGGGGTATAGGACTGGGGTATAAGTCTGGGGTATAAGCCTGGGGTATAGGACTGGGGTATAAGTCTGGGGTATAAGCCTGGGGTATAGGACTGGGGTATAGGACTGGGGTATAAGTCTCGGGTATAAGCCTGGGGTATAGGACTGGGGTATAGGACTGGGGTATAAGTCTGGGGTATAAGTCTGGGGTATAAGTCTGGGGTATAGGACTGGGGTATAAGTCTGGGGTATAGGACTGGGGTATAGGACTGGGGTATAAGTCTGGGGTATAAGTCTCGGGTATAAGCCTGGGGTATAGGACTGGGGTATAGGACTGGGGTATAAGTCTGGGGTATAAGTCTGGGGTATAAGTCTGGGGTATAGGACTGGGGTATAAGTCTGGGGTATAGGACTGGGGTATAGGACTGGGGTATAAGTCTGGGGTATAGGACTGGGGTATAAGTCTGGGGTATAAGTCTGGGGTATAAGTCTGGGGTATAGGACTGGGGTATAAGTCTGGGGTATAAGTCTGGGGTATAAGTCTGGGGTATAGGACTGGGGTATAAGTCTGGGGTATAAGCCTGGGGTATAGGACTGGGGTATAAGTCTGGGGTATAAGCCTGGGGTATAGGACTGGGGTATAGGACTGGGGTATAAGTCTCGGGTATAAGCCTGGGGTATAGGACTGGGGTATAGGACTGGGGTATAAGTCTGGGGTATAAGTCTGGGGTATAAGTCTGGGGTATAGGACTGGGGTATAAGTCTGGGGTATAGGACTGGGGTATAGGACTGGGGTATAAGTCTGGGGTATAAGTCTGGGGTATAGGACTGGGGTATAGGACTGGGGTATAAGCCTGGGGTATAGGACTGGGGTATAGGACTGGGGTATAAGTCTGGGGTATAAGCCTGGGGTATAAGTCTGGGGTATAAGCCTGGGGTATAAGCCTGGGGTATAGGACTGAGGTATAGGACTGGGGTATAGGACTGGGGTATAAGTCTGGGGTATAAGCCTGGGGTATAAGCCTGGGGTATAAGTCTGGGGTATAAGCCTGGGGTATAGGACTGGGGTATAGGACTGGGGTATAAGCCTGGGGTATAGGACTGGGGTATAGGACTGGGGTATAAGTCTGGGGTATAAGCCTGGGGTATAAGTCTGGGGTATAAGCCTGGGGTATAGGACTGAGGTATAGGACTGGGGTATAGGACTGGGGTATAAGTCTGGGGTATAAGCCTGGGGTATAGGACTGGGGTATAGGACTGGGGTATAAGTCTCGGGTATAAGCCTGGGGTATAGGACTGGGGTATAGGACTGGGGTATAAGTCTGGGGTATAAGCCTGGGGTATAAGTCTGGGGTATAGGACTGGGGTATAAGTCTGGGGTATAGGACTGGGGTATAGGACTGGGGTATAAGTCTGGGGTATAAGTCTGGGGTATAGGACTGGGGTATAGGACTGGGGTATAAGCCTGGGGTATAGGACTGGGGTATAGGACTGGGGTATAAGTCTGGGGTATAAGCCTGGGGTATAAGTCTGGGGTATAAGCCTGGGGTATAAGCCTGGGGTATAGGACTGAGGTATAGGACTGGGGTATAGGACTGGGGTATAAGTCTGGGGTATAGGACTGGGGTATAGGACTGGGGTATAGGACTGGGGTATAGGACTGGGGTATAAGTCTAGGGTATAAGTCTGGGGAATAAGTCTGGGGAATAAGTCTGGGGAATAAGTCTGGGGTATAAGCCTGGGGTATAAGCCTGGGGTATAGGACTGGGATATAAGTCTGGGGTATAAGTCTGGGGTATAAGTCTGGGGTATAGGACTGGGATATAAGTCTGGGGTATAAGTCTGGGGTATAAGTCTGGGGTATAAGTCTGGGGAATAAGTCTGGGGTATAAGCCTGGGGTATAAGCCTGGGGTATAGGACTGAGGTATATGTCTGGGGTATAAGTCTGGGGTATAAGTCTGGGGTATAGGACTGGGGTATAGGACTGGGGTATAGGCCTGGGGTATAGGACTGGGGTATAAGTCTAGGGTATAAGTCTGGGGAATAAGTCTGGGGAATAAGTCTGGGGTATAAGCCTGGGGTATAAGCCTGGGGTATAGGACTGGGATATAAGTCTGGGGTATAAGTCTGGGGTATAAGTCTGGGGTATAGGACTGGGATATAAGTCTGGGGTATAAGTCTGGGGTATAAGTCTGGGGTATAAGTCTGGGGAATAAGTCTGGGGTATAAGCCTGGGGTATAAGCCTGGGGTATAGGACTGAGGTATATGTCTGGGGTATAAGTCTGGGGTATAAGTCTGGGGTATAGGACTGGGGTATAGGACTGGGGTATAGGCCTGGGGTATAGGACTGGGGTATAGGACTGGGGTATAGGACTGGGGTATAGGACTGGGGTATAAGTCTGATGCTTGAATGATGATTTGCTCATAGACATTTTTCCACACCACTCAGTAGCTAAGAGCTGGTGATGGTAAGGTTTGTGATAAATATAATACAACAAATATTATTACATAACTTATAGTCCATTAGAGATGCTGTTGAGGCATGTGGCTCAGATTTAGCCGTGACCGCGGTAAACTGATCTCTGGCTGGGGGCCAGCACTGTCATCTTCTTCATCAGTTATTATGGAGGGTCAGGCAATCAAGTACATTTACAATTACATTTTAGTAATTTAGCAGACGCGCTTATCCAGAGAGACTTACAGTCTTTCATGTCTGTTTCCACCATGAGATAAACGTAAACTCATGGACGGTAAGTAGATAAGATGCAAACAGTATCAGTTTGTCATCTTGTCCTCAGTAGTCAACTTCTGAGCCATTGTTTGATTCTATAAAGCACCAGGCTGAAAGAGAGGTCAATAGGTTGGGATAGTTCTATGTGTGTGTGTCTGTGTGTGTGTGCCTGTATGTATGCATGTGTAGTCTCTGTAAGGACATGGTCTGTCATATAGGGTGACTGGTCCTTGGGGCTGTGTGTGATGAGGGTGAGGATCAGGTCTGTGAGAGTTGTTTATTCTGAATGAGAAGTTATTTCTAGGTGTGATGCTGTTGTTTCCAGTGCTGACCCGGGGAGAGCAGGGTCCACTCAGAGAGAACTCTAGCAGAGTAACCTAATATACAAACACTGACTTTACAATCTGTAAAGAGTTAGGAGGCAGATAAGGAGAGGGTGTGCGTGTGTGTGCGTGTGTGTGTGTATAGTTAAACAAAACACACACACACACACAGCCTCACACACACAGGCAGAAGAGAGGGCTTACAAATGGTTCTGGGCAGGGATCCCACCATAACGGGAATTCCACACCAGATCACCAATCTGGACATGTTTACCTACCAATGAGAACTGGGAGGCTGTGTGTGTGTGTGTGTGTGTGTGTGTGTGTGTGTGTGTGTGTGTGTGTGTGTGTGTGTGTGTGTGTGTGTGTGTGTGTGTGTGTGTGTGTGTGTGTGTGTGTGTGTGTGTGTGTGTGTGTGTTTTGTTTAACTATACTTGTGGTAACAGAAGTCCTCAAAAGGATAATAAAACAAGGAAAATTCATTCATTTTGCCGGTCCCCACAAGGAAAAATGCTATTTTAGGTTTAGGGGTTAGGTTTAAGGTTTAAGGTTAAGGTTACAATTAGGGTTAGGTGTATTTTTAGGGTTAGGTATAGTTTTAGGGTTAGGTATAGTTTTAGGGTTAGGGTTAGAGCTGTAGAGTTAAGGTTAGGTTATGGTTAGGTTAAGGGATAAGGTTAGAGTTCGATTTATGGTTAGGGATAATCGTATAATCGGATTTTGGATGGGAATCAATTCTTTGGTCCCCACAAGGATAGCAATATAAAACTGTGCACGTGTGTGTGTGTGTGTGTGTGTGTGTGTGTGTGTGTGTGTGTGTGTGTGTTTGAGGTCGGAGGAAACCCAGGGCTTTCGTGACTGGGGATGAGAGCGGGGAGAGAGGGGGGGTGGGGAGATACCATCAGGCCCTGATTTCTGTGGTTATGATGACATCCAGATAATAGCACACACACACACACACACACACACACACACACACACACACACACACACACACACACACACACACACACACACACACACACACACACACACACACACACACACACACACACACACACACACACACACGTCCCTTTAGCAGCCTAGCCCAGCACCACTGCGCTGACACACACACACACTCCAGAGTCGGTAAATTAGAGCTTAGCATGCGAGCGGCAAGCAGATGGGCTGGTTAATTACTGTTGTGTACAGTGGAGCTCTCCTCCCTCCCTCCCTTCCTTCTTTCCTTCCACCCTCTCCCTCTCAGCCCTCTGCTAGACCCCACCATACGATCTGGTCTTCATGAGTGTTATGTATTAACTGGTACCAGCCCGTGATGTGTAACATGCAGGTGGTCGCAGGAGAGAGAAAAACATGATGGCTTTATGGTTTCAGGGTGTTTTTCATATTGGGGATGGGGTTGGATTGCTCTCAACTTGATTCAAATGGTGTCACACACACACACACACACGTGTCAGATCCAATGTGAAGTCTGCAGTATGACACGGTGTGTGAAGCAGCAGATGGAGGACCTGATTGAGAGCATTTCTTCACTCCGTTTAGTTTTTGGTGATATCTCAAATGGTGCGTTACAAAATAAAGATCCTTCACTGTGAGCGTGTGTGTTAGTTACAGAAGAAAGGGAGGCCCATAGAGGAGCTGTGTGTGTGTGTGTGTGTGTGTGTGTGTGTGTGTGTGTGTGTGTGTGTGTGTGTGTGTGTGTGTGTGTGTGTGTGTGTGTGTGTGTGTGTGTGTGTGTGTGTGTGTTACGTCAGACGGTTAGCACGTCAATTTCAGATGATCTGTCATGATTAGTGTCATGGGATGATTATTTCAACATGATCTCATTTTATGATCTAATGGTTCTGAAGATATACAGTCCTGTTTCTCCTGTTAATATGTGTTCATGCTGTTCCAGATAATAGTTAATTCTCCTCCAGACCAGTTACAGGGAAACATCCACCCTGATGCTGCTCCTTCCTCTGAGAAGACATGGAGAATTCCAGATCTGCCAGCCCATCAGGTCTAGACCCTCCACTCTACCCTGAGCACCACACACACACACACGCACGCACACACACCACACACACACCACGCACGCACGCACGCACGCACGCACGCACGCACGCACGCACGCACGCACGCACACACACACACACATCATTGAGTGAGGATGCCCTTCTGTGAGAGTGAGAGAGCCCACTGGGAACAGACGTCAATTCAAACGTCTATTCCACGTTTGTTCGACATAATTTAATTGAAATTACGCGAATGAATGTTGATTCAAGCAGTGTGTGTCCAGTGGGAGGTGTGTGTGTAACAGGGAGCCTGGTTCTGATTGAGATGTCTAAGAGGAAGAGAGTACTGATGAACGTCTGTTAGTCTCAACTCTCCTTCTCTCATACGATATCCTGTCTTTACCTTCCTCTCCTCCCCCTCTACCTCCCTCCCTCCCTAGCTTCCCCCAGCCTTGTGTTGTCAGGTCTCTGCCTCCCCCTCTACCTCCCTCCCTCACTTCCAAGGAGGCCTGAAACCTTGGAGCTAGACACCAGAACACAGAGACCTAGCTAGCCTTGTGTCTGTCCGTCCGTCCATCCATCCATCCTTCCATCACTCCATCTATCCGCCTTTTCACCTCCCCTTGTCCCTGCTTAGCTGCAACGTAAGCTGATCACAGCTTCATAATATTTTCTGTCACACTTCTCCATGTTAGACTTCATTATGAGGCACAGTGTCAGATGGAGCGTGGTTTACACTCCTCTATCTTTAACAGCAAAACTCATTTGTAGGACACAACAGAAATGACGAAGTGATATTGAATATCTCTCTGTCTCTGTGTTCTCCTGAATAGATCCCACCACACAACTAAAGAATGTTTAATAACATGCTGACCAGCCTTGGGCCTTGTGGCACGAACAGCGCAACAAAACTCAACACAACAAAGCACAACACTACTGCACAACTCAGAACAATACAACACAACACCACAACAACACAATACAACAACACAATACAAGAACACAATATAACAACACAATACAACAAGACATTACAATACAACAACACAATACAACAACAACACAACAACACACAACACAACAATACAACAACACAACAACACAATACAACAACATAATTAAGTGATAATGCCCGAGAAGCCGGTGTTTGGAGGATATATTGGCAAGGGTGTTGTTAAGCCCGAGACAAAGTCAGTTACCAACATATTCAAATATTGATTGACATATTTTCATTAAAATGTTATTTAGATGAATTTATTCATACTATTTCATCCTTTTTTAAATTTCACCTTTATTTAACTAGGCAAGTCAGTTAAGAACAAATTCTTATTTTCAATGACGGTCTAGGAACCGTCTTGTTCAGGGGAAGAACAACAGATTTTTACCTTGTCAGCTCAGGGATTCAATCTGGCAACCTTTCAGTTACTAGTCCAACGCTTTAACCACTAGGCTACCTGCCGCAAATGTTCATTACTGTGGGACAGTTGGAGATTGAATTTGAATATTGAAACAATATAAAAGGTTATAAAACATTCTTCCAATTGTAAACAAAATAACTAATTTCTGCGCTAAACCTTTATATTGGCCAACAAAAACATAGAAAGTGTATGTATAGACTATGAGAGGTATAGATAAACCCAGGTCTATATGCCTGTGTTCCTGTGTGGGTATGTTTTGTGTGTATAATGTCATGCAGTTCTTTGCAGGGATGTGTCCGATCCTCCCTTTTGGGTTTGTGTGTGTGTGTGTGTGTGTGTGTGTGTGTGTGTGTGTGTGTGTGTGTGTGTGTGTGTGTGTGTGTGTGTGTGTGTGTGTGTGTGTGTGTGTGTGTGTGTGTGTGTGTGTGTGTGTGTGTGTGTGTGTGCGCCTGTGCGTGGCGTGTGTGTGTGTGTGAGGGGTGGTCTCAGTCTCAGCCCAGCTTTGGCTCAGCCAGTCAGTGGTAATTGTATCCAGGCGTGTTTGGGGTTGGTTCCCTGAGTTACTACTGTTCGCCTGTGATTTACAAGACTGTGTGAGATATGGAAACCTCTCACGCAACTCCAGATATGGACTGAGAGGAAGCACATTGAGCAATGGCCCCTTACAAACACACACGTCATGAACACACAAACCAAAACACACACGTCATACACACGCATGCATGCGAACACACACACACGTCACACACACGCATGCATGCGAACACACACACACACACACACACACACACACACACACACACACACACACACACACACACACACACACACACACACACACACACACACACACACACACACACACACACCCTGTGGGGAGGAGTTGGGAGAAGCATGCTATTCCTCCATCATATCTGTTTACAGTGTTTTCATCTCTCCAGCTGGCATCTTCTGGTGGTGAGAATGTCTGCTGGGGCCTAATGGGAAAAGCATGCTGAGAACCTGTGTTCCAAATGGCCCCCTATTCCCCTACATAGTGCACTACTTTAGACCAGGGCACATTGGGGCCCATACTGATAATTATAGAGGGCCGACTGCCTGCGACCCACTCTAACATTCTAATTAATAGTTCAATGGCTGAAATTAAAATCACTTTCATATTTGAGAGCTTTTTTTGCAATAAACATTATTTTTTACTATTTATTTGTATTTCACAGAAACTGAGACGTAATCTTTATTTGCTGAATCTCAATGTTGTTGAGTTGTTGTGTGAGTATAGATGTTGTTACTGCCATGACTGTGTTGTTGAGTTGTTGTGTGAGTATAGATGTTGTTACTGCCATGACTGTGTTGTTGAGTTGTTGTGTGAGTATAGATGTTGTTACTGCCATGACTGTGTTGTTGAGTTGTTGTGAGTATAGATGCTGTTACTGCCATGACTGTGTTGAGTTGTTGTGTGAGTATAGATGTTGTTACTGCCATGACTGTGTTGAGTTGTTGTGTGAGTATAGATGTTGTTACTGCCATGACTGTGTTGTTGAGTTGTTGTGTGAGTATAGATGTTGTTACTGCCATGACTGTGTTGTTGAGTTGTTGTGTGAGTATAGATGTTGTTACTGCCATGACTGTGTTGAGTTGTTGTGTGAGTATAGATGTTGTTACTGCCATGACTGTGTTGTTGAGTTGTTGTGTGAGTATAGATGTTGTTACTGCCATGACTGTGTTGAGTTGTTGTGTGAGTATAAATGTTGTTACTGCCATGACTGTGTTGTTGAGTTGTTGTGTGAGTATAGATGTTGTTACTGCCATGACTGTGTTGTTGAGTTGTTGTGTGAGTATAGATGTTGTTACTGCCACGACTGTGTTGTTGAGTTGTTGTGTGAGTATAGATGTTGTTACTGCCATGACTGTGTTGTTGAGTTGTTGTGTGAGTATAGATGTTGTTACTGCCATGACTGTGTTGTTGAGTTGTTGTGTGAGTATAGATGTTGTTACTGCCATGACTGTGTTGAGTTGTTGTGTGAGTATAGATGTTGTTACTGCCATGACTGTGTTGTTGAGTTGTTGTGTGAGTATAGATGTTGTTACTGCCATGACTGTGTTGTTGAGTTGTTGTGTGAGTATAGATGTTGTTACTGCCATGAATGTGTTGTTGAGTTGTTGTGTGAGTATAGATGTTATTGCCATGACTGTGTTGTTGAGTTGTTGTGTGAGTATAGATGTTACTGCCATGACTGTGTTGTTGAGTTGTTGTGTGAGTATAGATGTTGTTACTGCCATGACTGTGTTGTTGAGTTGTTGTGTGAGTATAGATGTTGTTACTGCCATGACTGTGTTGTTGAGTTGTTGTGTGAGTATAGATGTTGTTACTGCCATGACTGTGTTGTTGAGTTGTTGTGTGAGTATAGATGTTGTTACTGCCATGACTGTGTTGTTGAGTTGTTGTGTGAGTATAGATGTTGTTACTGCCATGACTGTGTTGAGTTGTTGTGTGAGTATAGATGTTGTTACTGCCATGACTGTGTTGTTGAGTTGTTGTGTGAGTATAGATCTTGTTACTGCCATGACTGTGTTGTTGAGTTGTTGTTCGAGTATAGATGTTGTTACTGCCATGACTGTGTTGTTGAGTTGTTGTGTGAGTATAGATGTTGTTACTGCCATGACTGTGTTGTTGAGTTGTTGTGTGAGTATAGATGTTGTTACTGCCATGACTGTGTTGTTGAGTTGTTGTGTGAGTATAGATGTTGTTACTGCCATGACTGTGTTGTTGAGTTGTTGTGAGTATAGATGCTGTTACTGCCATGACTGTGTTGAGTTGTTGTGTGAGTATAGATGTTGTTACTGCCATGACTGTGTTGAGTTGTTGTGTGAGTATAGATGTTGTTACTGCCATGACTGTGTTGTTGAGTTGTTGTGTGAGTATAGATGTTGTTACTGCCATGACTGTGTTGTTGAGTTGTTGTGTGAGTATAGATGTTGTTACTGCCATGACTGTGTTGAGTTGTTGTGTGAGTATAGATGTTGTTACTGCCATGACTGTGTTGTTGAGTTGTTGTGTGAGTATAGATGTTGTTACTGCCATGACTGTGTTGAGTTGTTGTGTGAGTATAGATGTTGTTACTGCCATGACTGTGTTGTTGAGTTGTTGTGTGAGTATAGATGTTGTTACTGCCATGACTGTGTTGTTGAGTTGTTGTGTGAGTATAGATGGTGTTACTGCCACGACTGTGTTGTTGAGTTGTTGTGTGAGTATAGATGTTGTTACTGCCATGACTGTGTTGTTGAGTTGTTGTGTGAGTATAGATGTTGTTACTGCCATGACTGTGTTGTTGAGTTGTTGTGTGAGTATAGATGTTGTTACTGCCATGACTGTGTTGAGTTGTTGTGTGAGTATAGATGTTGTTACTGCCATGACTGTGTTGTTGAGTTGTTGTGTGAGTATAGATGTTGTTACTGCCATGACTGTGTTGTTGAGTTGTTGTTCGAGTATAGATGTTGTTACTGCCATGACTGTGTTGTTGAGTTGTTGTGTGAGTATAGATGTTGTTACTGCCATGAATGTGTTGTTGAGTTGTTGTGTGAGTATAGATGTTATTGCCATGACTGTGTTGTTGAGTTGTTGTGTGAGTATAGATGTTACTGCCATGACTGTGTTGTTGAGTTGTTGTGTGAGTATAGATGTTGTTACTGCCATGACTGTGTTGTTGAGTTGTTGTGTGAGTATAGATGTTGTTACTGCCATGACTGTGTTGTTGAGTTGTTGTGTGAGTATAGATGTTGTTACTGCCATGACTGTGTTGTTGAGTTGTTGTGTGAGTATAGATGTTGTTACTGCCATGACTGTGTTGTTGAGTTGTTGTGTGAGTATAGATGTTGTTACTGCCATGACTGTGTTGAGTTGTTGTGTGAGTATAGATGTTGTTACTGCCATGACTGTGTTGTTGAGTTGTTGTGTGAGTATAGATCTTGTTACTGCCATGACTGTGTTGTTGAGTTGTTGTTCGAGTATAGATGTTGTTACTGCCATGACTGTGTTGTTGAGTTGTTGTGTGAGTATAGATGTTGTTACTGCCATGAATGTGTTGTTGAGTTGTTGTGTGAGTATAGATGTTATTGCCATGACTGTGTTGTTGAGTTGTTGTGTGAGTATAGATGTTACTGCCATGACTGTGTTGTTGAGTTGTTGTGTGAGTATAGATGTTGTTACTGCCATGACTGTGTTGTTGAGTTGTTGTGTGAGTATAGATGTTGTTACTGCCATGACTGTGTTGTTGAGTTGTTGTGTGAGTATAGATGTTGTTACTGCCATGACTGTGTTGTTGAGTTGTTGTGTGAGTATAGATGTTGTTACTGCCATGACTGTGTTGAGTTGTTGTGTGAGTATAGATGTTGTTACTGCCATGACTGTGTTGTTGAGTTGTTGTGTGAGTATAGATCTTGTTACTGCCATGACTGTGTTGTTGAGTTGTTGTTCGAGTATAGATGTTGTTACTGCCATGACTGTGTTGTTGAGTTGTTGTGTGAGTATAGATGTTGTTACTGCCATGAATGTGTTGTTGAGTTGTTGTGTGAGTATAGATGTTATTGCCATGACTGTGTTGTTGAGTTGTTGTGTGAGTATAGATGTTACTGCCATGACTGTGTTGTTGAGTTGTTGTGTGAGTATAGATGTTGTTACTGCCATGACTGTGTTGTTGAGTTGTTGTGTGAGTATAGATGTTGTTACTGCCATGACTGTGTTGTTGAGTTGTTGTGTGAGTATAGATGTTGTTACTGCCATGACTGTGTTGTTGAGTTGTTGTGTGAGTATAGATGTTGTTACTGCCATGACTGTGTTGTTGAGTTGTTGTGTGAGTATAGATGTTGTTACTGCCATGACTGTGTTGAGTTGTTGTGTGAGTATAGATGTTGTTACTGCCATGACTGTGTTGTTGAGTTGTTGTGTGAGTATAGATCTTGTTACTGCCATGACTGTGTTGTTGAGTTGTTGTTCGAGTATAGATGTTGTTACTGCCATGACTGTGTTGTTGAGTTGTTGTGTGAGTATAGATGTTGTTACTGCCATGACTGTGTTGTTGAGTTGTTGTGTGAGTATAGATGTTGTTACTGCCATGACTGTGTTGTTGAGTTGTTGTGAGTATAGATGCTGTTACTGCCATGACTGTGTTGAGTTGTTGTGTGAGTATAGATGTTGTTACTGCCATGACTGTGTTGAGTTGTTGTGTGAGTATAGATGTTGTTACTGCCATGACTGTGTTGTTGAGTTGTTGTGTGAGTATAGATGTTGTTACTGCCATGACTGTGTTGTTGAGTTGTTGTGTGAGTATAGATGTTGTTACTGCCATGACTGTGTTGAGTTGTTGTGTGAGTATAGATGTTGTTACTGCCATGACTGTGTTGTTGAGTTGTTGTGTGAGTATAGATGTTGTTACTGCCATGACTGTGTTGAGTTGTTGTGTGAGTATAGATGTTGTTACTGCCATGACTGTGTTGTTGAGTTGTTGTGTGAGTATAGATGTTGTTACTGCCATGACTGTGTTGTTGAGTTGTTGTGTGAGTATAGATGGTGTTACTGCCACGACTGTGTTGTTGAGTTGTTGTGTGAGTATAGATGTTGTTACTGCCATGACTGTGTTGTTGAGTTGTTGTGTGAGTATAGATGTTGTTACTGCCATGACTGTGTTGTTGAGTTGTTGTGTGAGTATAGATGTTGTTACTGCCATGACTGTGTTGAGTTGTTGTGTGAGTATAGATGTTGTTACTGCCATGACTGTGTTGTTGAGTTGTTGTTCGAGTATAGATGTTGTTACTGCCATGACTGTGTTGTTGAGTTGTTGTGTGAGTATAGATGTTGTTACTGCCATGAATGTGTTGTTGAGTTGTTGTGTGAGTATAGATGTTATTGCCATGACTGTGTTGTTGAGTTGTTGTGTGAGTATAGATGTTACTGCCATGACTGTGTTGTTGAGTTGTTGTGTGAGTATAGATGTTGTTACTGCCATGACTGTGTTGTTGAGTTGTTGTGTGAGTATAGATGTTGTTACTGCCATGACTGTGTTGTTGAGTTGTTGTGTGAGTATAGATGTTGTTACTGCCATGACTGTGTTGTTGAGTTGTTGTGTGAGTATAGATGTTGTTACTGCCATGACTGTGTTGTTGAGTTGTTGTGTGAGTATAGATGTTGTTACTGCCATGACTGTGTTGAGTTGTTGTGTGAGTATAGATGTTGTTACTGCCATGACTGTGTTGTTGAGTTGTTGTGTGAGTATAGATCTTGTTACTGCCATGACTGTGTTGTTGAGTTGTTGTTCGAGTATAGATGTTGTTACTGCCATGACTGTGTTGTTGAGTTGTTGTGTGAGTATAGATGTTGTTACTGCCATGAATGTGTTGTTGAGTTGTTGTGTGAGTATAGATGTTACTGCCATGACTGTGTTGTTGAGTTGTTGTGTGAGTATAGATGATGTTATTGCCATGACTGTGTTGTTGAGTTGTTGTGTGAGTATAGATGATGTTATTGCCATGACTGTGTTGTTGAGTTGTTGTGTGAGTATAGATGTTACTGCCATGACTGTGTTGTTGAGTTGTTGTGTGAGTATAGATGTTGTTACTGCCATGACTGTGTTGTTGAGTTGTTGTGTGAGTATAGATGTTGGTACCGCCATGACTGTGTTGTTGAGTTGTTGTGTGAGTATAGATGTTGTTACTGCCATGACTGTGTTGAGTTGTTGTGTGAGTATAGATGTTGTTACTGCCATGACTGTGTTGTTGAGTTGTTGTGTGAGTATAGATGTTGTTACTGCCATGACTGTGTTGTTGAGTTGTTGTGTGAGTATAGATGTTGTTACTGCCATGACTGTGTTGAGTTGTTGTGTGAGTATAGATGTTGTTACTGCCATGACTGTGTTGTTGAGTTGTTGTGTGAGTATAGATGTTACTGCCATGACTGTGTTGTTGAGTTGTTGTGTGAGTATAGATGTTGTTACTGCAATGACTGTGTTGTTGAGTTGTTGTGTGAGTATAGATGTTGTTACTGCCATGACTGTGTTGTTGAGTTGTTGTGTGAGTATAGATGTTGTTACTGCCATGACTGTGTTGTTGAGTTGTTGTGTGAGTATAGATGTTGTTACTGCCATGACTGTGTTGTTGAGTTGTTGTGTGAGTATAGATGTTGTTACTGCCATGACTGTGTTGTTGAGTTGTTGTGTGAGTATAGATGTTGTTACTGCCATGACTGTGTTGAGTTGTTGTGTGAGTATAGATGTTGTTACTGCCATGACTGTGTTGTTGAGTTGTTGTGTGAGCATAGATCTTGTTACTGCCATGACTGTGTTGTTGAGTTGTTGTTCGAGTATAGATGTTGTTACTGCCATGACTGTGTTGTTGAGTTGTTGTGTGAGTATAGATGTTGTTACTGCCATGAATGTGTTGTTGAGTTGTTGTGTGAGTATAGATGTTACTGCCATGACTGTGTTGTTGAGTTGTTGTGTGAGTATAGATGATGTTATTGCCATGACTGTGTTGTTGAGTTGTTGTGTGAGTATAGATGTTATTGCCATGACTGTGTTGTTGAGTTGTTGTGTGAGTATAGATGTTACTGCCATGACTGTGTTGTTGAGTTGTTGTGTGAGTATAGATGTTGTTACTGCCATGACTGTGTTGTTGAGTTGTTGTGTGAGTATAGATGTTGGTACCGCCATGACTGTGTTGTTGAGTTGTTGTGTGAGTATAGATGTTGTTACTGCCATGACTGTGTTGAGTTGTTGTGTGAGTATAGATGTTGTTACTGCCATGACTGTGTTGTTGAGTTGTTGTGTGAGTATAGATGTTGTTACTGCCATGACTGTGTTGTTGAGTTGTTGTGTGAGTATAGATGTTGTTACTGCCATGACTGTGTTGTTGAGTTGTTGTGTGAGTATAGATGTTGTTACTGCCATGACTGTGTTGAGTTGTTGTGTGAGTATAGATGTTGTTACTGCCATGACTGTGTTGTTGAGTTGTTGTGTGAGTATAGATGTTGTTACTGCCATGACTGTGTTGTTGAGTTGTTGTGTGAGTATAGATGTTGTTACTGCCATGACTGTGTTGTTGAGTTGTTGTGTGAGTATAGATGGTGTTACTGCCATGACTGTGTTGTTGAGTTGTTGTTTGAGTATAGATGTTGTTACTGCCATGACTGTGTTGTTGAGTTGTTGTGTGAGTATAGATGTTGTTACTGCCATGACTGTGTTGAGTTGTTGTGTGAGTATAGATGTTGTTACTGCCATGACTGTGTTGTTGAGTTGTTGTGTGAGTATAGATGTTGTTACTGCCATGACTGTGTTGTTGAGTTGTTGTTCGAGTATAGATGTTGTTACTGCCATGACTGTGTTGTTGAGTTGTTGTGTGAGTATAGATGTTGTTACTGCCATGAATGTGTTGTTGAGTTGTTGTGTGAGTATAGATGATGTTATTGCCATGACTGTGTTGTTGAGTTGTTGTGTGAGTATAGATGTTATTGCCATGACTGTGTTGTTGAGTTGTTGTGTGAGTATAGATGTTACTGCCATGACTGTGTTGTTGAGTTGTTGTGTGAGTATAGATGTTGTTACTGCCATGACTGTGTTGTTGAGTTGTTGTGTGAGTATAGATGTTGTTACCGCCATGACTGTGTTGTTGAGTTGTTGTGTGAGTATAGATGTTGTTACTGCCATGACTGTGTTGAGTTGTTGTGTGAGTATAGATGTTGTTACTGCCATGACTGTGTTGTTGAGTTGTTGTGTGAGTATAGATGTTGTTACTGCCATGACTGTGTTGTTGAGTTGTTGTGTGAGTATAGATGTTGTTACTGCCATGACTGTGTTGAGTTGTTGTTCGAGTATAGATGATGTTACTGCCATGACTGTGTTGTTGAGTTGTTGTGTGAGTATAGATGTTGTTACTGCCATGACTGTGTTGTTGAGTTGTTGTTTGAGTATAGATGGTGTTACTGCCATGACTGTGTTGTTGAGTTGTTGTTCGAGTATAGATGTTGTTACTGCCATGCCTGTGTTGTTGAGTTGTTGTGTGAGTATAGATGTTGTTACTGCCATGACTGTGTTGTTGAGTTGTTGTGTGAGTATAGATGTTGTTACTGCCATGACTGTGTTGTTGAGTTGTTGTGTGAGTATAGATGTTGTTACTGCCATGACTGTGTTGAGTTGTTGTGTGAGTATAGATGTTGTTACTGCCATGACTGTGTTGTTGAGTTGTTGTTCGAGTATAGATGATGTTACTGCCATGACTGTGTTGTTGAGTTGTTGTGTGAGTATAGATGTTGTTACTGCCATGACTGTGTTGTTGAGTTGTTGTTCGAGTATAGATGGTGTTACTGCAATGACTGTGTTGTTGAGTTGTTGTTCGAGTATAGATGTTGTTACTGCCATGACTGTGTTGTTGAGTTGTTGTGTGAGTATAGATGTTGTTATTGACATGACTGTGTTGTTGAGTTGTTGTGTGAGTATAGATGTTGTTACTGCCATGACTGTGTTGTTGAGTTGTTGTTCGAGTATAGATGGTGTTACTGCAATGACTGTGTTGTTGAGTTGTTGTTCGAGTATAGATGTTGTTACTGCCATGACTGTGTTGTTGAGTTGTTGTGTGAGTATAGATGTTGTTATTGACATGACTGTGTTGTTGAGTTGTTGTGTGAGTATAGATGTTGTTACTGCCATGACTGTGTTGAGTTGTTGTGTGAGTATAGATGTTGTTACTGCCATGACTGTGTTGTTGAGTTGTTGTGTGAGTATAGATGTTGTTACTGCCATGACTGTGTTGTTGAGTTGTTGTTCGAGTATAGATGTTGTTACTGCCATGACTGTGTTGTTGAGTTGTTGTGTGAGTATAGATGTTGTTACTGCCATGAATGTGTTGTTGAGTTGTTGTGTGAGTATAGATGTTATTGCCATGACTGTGTTGTTGAGTTGTTGTGTGAGTATAGATGTTACTGCCATGACTGTGTTGTTGAGTTGTTGTGTTAGTATAGATGTTGTTACTGCCATGACTGTGTTGTTGAGTTGTTGTGTGAGTATAGATGTTGTTACCGCCATGACTGTGTTGTTGAGTTGTTGTGTGAGTATAGATGTTGTTACTGCCATGACTGTGTTGAGTTGTTGTGTGAGTATAGATGTTGTTACTGCCATGACTGTGTTGTTGAGTTGTTGTGTGAGTATAGATGTTGTTACTGCCATGACTGTGTTGTTGAGTTGTTGTGTGAGTATAGATGTTGTTACTGCCATGACTGTGTTGAGTTGTTGTTCGAGTATAGATGATGTTACTGCCATGACTGTGTTGTTGAGTTGTTGTGTGAGTATAGATGTTGTTACTGCCATGACTGTGTTGTTGAGTTGTTGTTTGAGTATAGATGGTGTTACTGCCATGACTGTGTTGTTGAGTTGTTGTGTGAGTATAGATGTTGTTACTGCCATGACTGTGTTGTTGAGTTGTTGTGTGAGTATAGATGTTGTTACTGCCATGACTGTGTTGTTGAGTTGTTGTGTGAGTATAGATGGTGTTACTGCCATGACTGTGTTGTTGAGTTGTTGTTTGAGTATAGATGTTGTTACTGCCATGACTGTGTTGTTGAGTTGTTGTGTGAGTATAGATGTTGTTACTGCCATGACTGTGTTGAGTTGTTGTGTGAGTATAGATGTTGTTACTGCCATGACTGTGTTGTTGAGTTGTTGTGTGAGTATAGATGTTGTTACTGCCATGACTGTGTTGTTGAGTTGTTGTTCGAGTATAGATGTTGTTACTGCCATGACTGTGTTGTTGAGTTGTTGTGTGAGTATAGATGTTGTTACTGCCATGAATGTGTTGTTGAGTTGTTGTGTGAGTATAGATGATGTTATTGCCATGACTGTGTTGTTGAGTTGTTGTGTGAGTATAGATGTTATTGCCATGACTGTGTTGTTGAGTTGTTGTGTGAGTATAGATGTTACTGCCATGACTGTGTTGTTGAGTTGTTGTGTGAGTATAGATGTTGTTACTGCCATGACTGTGTTGTTGAGTTGTTGTGTGAGTATAGATGTTGTTACCGCCATGACTGTGTTGTTGAGTTGTTGTGTGAGTATAGATGTTGTTACTGCCATGACTGTGTTGAGTTGTTGTGTGAGTATAGATGTTGTTACTGCCATGACTGTGTTGTTGAGTTGTTGTGTGAGTATAGATGTTGTTACTGCCATGACTGTGTTGTTGAGTTGTTGTGTGAGTATAGATGTTGTTACTGCCATGACTGTGTTGAGTTGTTGTTCGAGTATAGATGATGTTACTGCCATGACTGTGTTGTTGAGTTGTTGTGTGAGTATAGATGTTGTTACTGCCATGACTGTGTTGTTGAGTTGTTGTTTGAGTATAGATGGTGTTACTGCCATGACTGTGTTGTTGAGTTGTTGTTCGAGTATAGATGTTGTTACTGCCATGCCTGTGTTGTTGAGTTGTTGTGTGAGTATAGATGTTGTTACTGCCATGACTGTGTTGTTGAGTTGTTGTGTGAGTATAGATGTTGTTACTGCCATGACTGTGTTGTTGAGTTGTTGTGTGAGTATAGATGTTGTTACTGCCATGACTGTGTTGAGTTGTTGTGTGAGTATAGATGTTATTGCCATGACTGTGTTGTTGAGTTGTTGTGTGAGTATAGATGTTACTGCCATGACTGTGTTGTTGAGTTGTTGTGTGAGTATAGATGTTGTTACTGCCATGACTGTGTTGTTGAGTTGTTGTGTGAGTATAGATGTTGTTACCGCCATGACTGTGTTGTTGAGTTGTTGTGTGAGTATAGATGTTGTTACTGCCATGACTGTGTTGAGTTGTTGTGTGAGTATAGATGTTGTTACTGCCATGACTGTGTTGTTGAGTTGTTGTGTGAGTATAGATGTTGTTACTGCCATGACTGTGTTGTTGAGTTGTTGTGTGAGTATAGATGTTGTTACTGCCATGACTGTGTTGAGTTGTTGTTCGAGTATAGATGATGTTACTGCCATGACTGTGTTGTTGAGTTGTTGTGTGAGTATAGATGTTGTTACTGCCATGACTGTGTTGTTGAGTTGTTGTTTGAGTATAGATGGTGTTACTGCCATGACTGTGTTGTTGAGTTGTTGTTCGAGTATAGATGTTGTTACTGCCATGCCTGTGTTGTTGAGTTGTTGTGTGAGTATAGATGTTGTTACTGCCATGACTGTGTTGTTGAGTTGTTGTGTGAGTATAGATGTTGTTACTGCCATGACTGTGTTGTTGAGTTGTTGTGTGAGTATAGATGTTGTTACTGCCATGACTGTGTTGAGTTGTTGTGTGAGTATAGATGTTGTTACTGCCATGACTGTGTTGTTGAGTTGTTGTTCGAGTATAGATGATGTTACTGCCATGACTGTGTTGTTGAGTTGTTGTGTGAGTATAGATGTTGTTACTGCCATGACTGTGTTGTTGAGTTGTTGTGTGAGTATAGATGTTGTTACTGCCATGACTGTGTTGTTGAGTTGTTGTTCGAGTATAGATGGTGTTACTGCAATGACTGTGTTGTTGAGTTGTTGTTCGAGTATAGATGTTGTTACTGCCATGACTGTGTTGTTGAGTTGTTGTGTGAGTATAGATGTTGTTATTGACATGACTGTGTTGTTGAGTTGTTGTGTGAGTATAGATGTTATTGCCATGACTGTGTTGTTGAGTTGTTGTGTGAGTATAGATGTTACTGCCATGACTGTGTTGTTGAGTTGTTGTGTGAGTATAGATGTTGTTACTGCCATGACTGTGTTGTTGAGTTGTTGTGTGAGTATAGATGTTGTTACCGCCATGACTGTGTTGTTGAGTTGTTGTGTGAGTATAGATGTTGTTACTGCCATGACTGTGTTGAGTTGTTGTGTGAGTATAGATGTTGTTACTGCCATGACTGTGTTGTTGAGTTGTTGTGTGAGTATAGATGTTGTTACTGCCATGACTGTGTTGTTGAGTTGTTGTGTGAGTATAGATGTTGTTACTGCCATGACTGTGTTGAGTTGTTGTTCGAGTATAGATGATGTTACTGCCATGACTGTGTTGTTGAGTTGTTGTGTGAGTATAGATGTTGTTACTGCCATGACTGTGTTGTTGAGTTGTTGTTTGAGTATAGATGGTGTTACTGCCATGACTGTGTTGTTGAGTTGTTGTTCGAGTATAGATGTTGTTACTGCCATGCCTGTGTTGTTGAGTTGTTGTGTGAGTATAGATGTTGTTACTGCCATGACTGTGTTGTTGAGTTGTTGTGTGAGTATAGATGTTGTTACTGCCATGACTGTGTTGTTGAGTTGTTGTGTGAGTATAGATGTTGTTACTGCCATGACTGTGTTGAGTTGTTGTGTGAGTATAGATGTTGTTACTGCCATGACTGTGTTGTTGAGTTGTTGTTCGAGTATAGATGATGTTACTGCCATGACTGTGTTGTTGAGTTGTTGTGTGAGTATAGATGTTGTTACTGCCATGACTGTGTTGTTGAGTTGTTGTTCGAGTATAGATGGTGTTACTGCAATGACTGTGTTGTTGAGTTGTTGTTCGAGTATAGATGTTGTTACTGCCATGACTGTGTTGTTGAGTTGTTGTGTGAGTATAGATGTTGTTATTGACATGACTGTGTTGTTGAGTTGTTGTGTGAGTATAGATGTTGTTACTGCCATGACTGTGTTGTTGAGTTGTTGTTCGAGTATAGATGGTGTTACTGCAATGACTGTGTTGTTGAGTTGTTGTTCGAGTATAGATGTTGTTACTGCCATGACTGTGTTGTTGAGTTGTTGTGTGAGTATAGATGTTGTTATTGACATGACTGTGTTGTTGAGTTGTTGTGTGAGTATAGATGTTGTTACTGCCATGACTGTGTTGAGTTGTTGTGTGAGTATAGATGTTGTTACTGCCATGACTGTGTTGTTGAGTTGTTGTGTGAGTATAGATGTTGTTACTGCCATGACTGTGTTGTTGAGTTGTTGTTCGAGTATAGATGTTGTTACTGCCATGACTGTGTTGTTGAGTTGTTGTGTGAGTATAGATGTTGTTACTGCCATGAATGTGTTGTTGAGTTGTTGTGTGAGTATAGATGTTATTGCCATGACTGTGTTGTTGAGTTGTTGTGTGAGTATAGATGTTACTGCCATGACTGTGTTGTTGAGTTGTTGTGTTAGTATAGATGTTGTTACTGCCATGACTGTGTTGTTGAGTTGTTGTGTGAGTATAGATGTTGTTACCGCCATGACTGTGTTGTTGAGTTGTTGTGTGAGTATAGATGTTGTTACTGCCATGACTGTGTTGAGTTGTTGTGTGAGTATAGATGTTGTTACTGCCATGACTGTGTTGTTGAGTTGTTGTGTGAGTATAGATGTTGTTACTGCCATGACTGTGTTGTTGAGTTGTTGTGTGAGTATAGATGTTGTTACTGCCATGACTGTGTTGAGTTGTTGTTCGAGTATAGATGATGTTACTGCCATGACTGTGTTGTTGAGTTGTTGTGTGAGTATAGATGTTGTTACTGCCATGACTGTGTTGTTGAGTTGTTGTTTGAGTATAGATGGTGTTACTGCCATGACTGTGTTGTTGAGTTGTTGTGTGAGTATAGATGTTGTTACTGCCATGACTGTGTTGTTGAGTTGTTGTGTGAGTATAGATGTTGTTACTGCCATGACTGTGTTGTTGAGTTGTTGTGTGAGTATAGATGGTGTTACTGCCATGACTGTGTTGTTGAGTTGTTGTTTGAGTATAGATGTTGTTACTGCCATGACTGTGTTGTTGAGTTGTTGTGTGAGTATAGATGTTGTTACTGCCATGACTGTGTTGAGTTGTTGTGTGAGTATAGATGTTGTTACTGCCATGACTGTGTTGTTGAGTTGTTGTGTGAGTATAGATGTTGTTACTGCCATGACTGTGTTGTTGAGTTGTTGTTCGAGTATAGATGTTGTTACTGCCATGACTGTGTTGTTGAGTTGTTGTGTGAGTATAGATGTTGTTACTGCCATGAATGTGTTGTTGAGTTGTTGTGTGAGTATAGATGATGTTATTGCCATGACTGTGTTGTTGAGTTGTTGTGTGAGTATAGATGTTATTGCCATGACTGTGTTGTTGAGTTGTTGTGTGAGTATAGATGTTACTGCCATGACTGTGTTGTTGAGTTGTTGTGTGAGTATAGATGTTGTTACTGCCATGACTGTGTTGTTGAGTTGTTGTGTGAGTATAGATGTTGTTACCGCCATGACTGTGTTGTTGAGTTGTTGTGTGAGTATAGATGTTGTTACTGCCATGACTGTGTTGAGTTGTTGTGTGAGTATAGATGTTGTTACTGCCATGACTGTGTTGTTGAGTTGTTGTGTGAGTATAGATGTTGTTACTGCCATGACTGTGTTGTTGAGTTGTTGTGTGAGTATAGATGTTGTTACTGCCATGACTGTGTTGAGTTGTTGTTCGAGTATAGATGATGTTACTGCCATGACTGTGTTGTTGAGTTGTTGTGTGAGTATAGATGTTGTTACTGCCATGACTGTGTTGTTGAGTTGTTGTTTGAGTATAGATGGTGTTACTGCCATGACTGTGTTGTTGAGTTGTTGTTCGAGTATAGATGTTGTTACTGCCATGCCTGTGTTGTTGAGTTGTTGTGTGAGTATAGATGTTGTTACTGCCATGACTGTGTTGTTGAGTTGTTGTGTGAGTATAGATGTTGTTACTGCCATGACTGTGTTGTTGAGTTGTGTGAGTATAGATGTTGTTACTGCCATGACTGTGTTGAGTTGTTGTGTGAGTATAGATGTTGTTACTGCCATGACTGTGTTGTTGAGTTGTTGTTCGAGTATAGATGATGTTACTGCCATGACTGTGTTGTTGAGTTGTTGTGTGAGTATAGATGTTGTTACTGCCATGACTGTGTTGTTGAGTTGTTGTGTGAGTATAGATGTTGTTACTGCCATGACTGTGTTGTTGAGTTGTTGTTCGAGTATAGATGGTGTTACTGCAATGACTGTGTTGTTGAGTTGTTGTTCGAGTATAGATGTTGTTACTGCCATGACTGTGTTGTTGAGTTGTTGTGTGAGTATAGATGTTGTTATTGACATGACTGTGTTGTTGAGTTGTTGTGTGAGTATAGATGTTGTTACTGCCATGACTGTGTTGAGTTGTTGTGTGAGTATAGATGTTGTTACTGCCATGACTGTGTTGTTGAGTTGTTGTGTGAGTATAGATGTTGTTACTGCCATGACTGTGTTGTTGAGTTGTTGTTCGAGTATAGATGTTGTTACTGCCATGACTGTGTTGTTGAGTTGTTGTGTGAGTATAGATGTTGTTACTGCCATGACTGTGTTGTTGAGTTGTTGTGTGAGTATAGATGTTGTTACTGCCATGACTGTGTTGTTGAGTTGTTGTGTGAGTATAGATGTTGTTACTGCCATGACTGTGTTGAGTTGTTGTTCGAGTATAGATGATGTTACTGCCATGACTGTGTTGTTGAGTTGTTGTGTGAGTATAGATGTTGTTACTGCCATGACTGTGTTGTTGAGTTGTTGTTTGAGTATAGATGGTGTTACTGCCATGACTGTGTTGTTGAGTTGTTGTTCGAGTATAGATGTTGTTACTGCCATGCCTGTGTTGTTGAGTTGTTGTGTGAGTATAGATGTTGTTACTGCCATGACTGTGTTGTTGAGTTGTTGTGTGAGTATAGATGTTGTTACTGCCATGACTGTGTTGTTGAGTTGTTGTGTGAGTATAGATGTTGTTACTGCCATGACTGTGTTGAGTTGTTGTGTGAGTATAGATGTTGTTACTGCCATGACTGTGTTGTTGAGTTGTTGTTCGAGTATAGATGATGTTACTGCCATGACTGTGTTGTTGAGTTGTTGTGTGAGTATAGATGTTGTTACTGCCATGACTGTGTTGTTGAGTTGTTGTGTGAGTATAGATGTTGTTACTGCCATGACTGTGTTGTTGAGTTGTTGTTCGAGTATAGATGGTGTTACTGCAATGACTGTGTTGTTGAGTTGTTGTTCGAGTATAGATGTTGTTACTGCCATGACTGTGTTGTTGAGTTGTTGTGTGAGTATAGATGTTGTTATTGACATGACTGTGTTGTTGAGTTGTTGTGTGAGTATAGATGTTGTTACTGCCATGACTGTGTTGAGTTGTTGTGTGAGTATAGATGTTGTTACTGCCATGACTGTGTTGTTGAGTTGTTGTGTGAGTATAGATGTTGTTACTGCCATGACTGTGTTGTTGAGTTGTTGTGTCGAGTATAGATGTTGTTACTGCCATGACTGTGTTGTTGAGTTGTTGTGTGAGTATAGATGTTGTTACTGCCATGACTGTGTTGTTGAGTTGTTGTGTGAGTATAGATGTTGTTACTGCCATGACTGTGTTGTTGAGTTGTTGTGTGAGTATAGATGTTGTTACTGCCATGACTGTGTTGTTGAGTTGTTGTGTGAGTATAGATGTTGTTACTGCCATGACTGTGTTGAGTTGTTGTGTGAGTATAGATGTTGTTACTGCCATGACTGTGTTGTTGAGTTGTTGTGTGAGTATAGATGTTGTTACTGCCATGACTGTGTTGTTGAGTTGTTGTGTGAGTATAGATGGTGTTACTGCCATGACTGTGTTGTTGAGTTGTTGTTTGAGTATAGATGTTGTTACTGCCATGACTGTGTTGTTGAGTTGTTGTGTGAGTATAGATGTTGTTACTGCCATGACTGTGTTGAGTTGTTGTGTGAGTATAGATGTTGTTACTGCCATGACTGTGTTGTTGAGTTGTTGTGTGAGTATAGATGTTGTTACTGCCATGACTGTGTTGTTGAGTTGTTGTTCGAGTATAGATGTTGTTACTGCCATGACTGTGTTGTTGAGTTGTTGTGTGAGTATAGATGTTGTTACTGCCATGAATGTGTTGTTGAGTTGTTGTGTGAGTATAGATGATGTTATTGCCATGACTGTGTTGTTGAGTTGTTGTGTGAGTATAGATGTTATTGCCATGACTGTGTTGTTGAGTTGTTGTGTGAGTATAGATGTTACTGCCATGACTGTGTTGTTGAGTTGTTGTGTGAGTATAGATGTTGTTACTGCCATGACTGTGTTGTTGAGTTGTTGTGTGAGTATAGATGTTGTTACCGCCATGACTGTGTTGTTGAGTTGTTGTGTGAGTATAGATGTTGTTACTGCCATGACTGTGTTGAGTTGTTGTGTGAGTATAGATGTTGTTACTGCCATGACTGTGTTGTTGAGTTGTTGTGTGAGTATAGATGTTGTTACTGCCATGACTGTGTTGTTGAGTTGTTGTGTGAGTATAGATGTTGTTACTGCCATGACTGTGTTGAGTTGTTGTTCGAGTATAGATGATGTTACTGCCATGACTGTGTTGTTGAGTTGTTGTGTGAGTATAGATGTTGTTACTGCCATGACTGTGTTGTTGAGTTGTTGTTTGAGTATAGATGGTGTTACTGCCATGACTGTGTTGTTGAGTTGTTGTTCGAGTATAGATGTTGTTACTGCCATGACTGTGTTGTTGAGTTGTTGTGTGAGTATAGATGTTGTTACTGCCATGACTGTGTTGTTGAGTTGTTGTGTGAGTATAGATGTTGTTACTGCCATGACTGTGTTGTTGAGTTGTTGTGTGAGTATAGATGTTGTTACTGTCATGACTGTGTTGAGTTGTTGTGTGAGTATAGATGTTGTTACTGCCATGACTGTGTTGTTGAGTTGTTGTTCGAGTATAGATGATGTTACTGCCATGACTGTGTTGTTGAGTTGTTGTGTGAGTATAGATGTTGTTACTGCCACGACTGTGTTGTTGAGTTGTTGTGTGAGTATAGATGTTGTTACTGCCATGACTGTGTTGTTGAGTTGTTGTTCGAGTATAGATGGTGTTACTGC
Organism: Salvelinus alpinus; assembly: GCF_045679555.1. Taxonomy (NCBI): domain Eukaryota; kingdom Metazoa; phylum Chordata; class Actinopteri; order Salmoniformes; family Salmonidae; genus Salvelinus; species Salvelinus alpinus. Next base: position 23,765,331 of record NC_092090.1, read on the forward strand.
AATGACTGTGTTGTTGAGTTGTTGTGTCGAGTATAGATGTTGTTACTGCCATGACTGTGTTGTTGAGTTGTTGTGTGAGTATAGATGTTGTTATTGACATGACTGTGTTGTTGAGTTGTTGTGTGAGTATAGATGTTGTTACTGCCATGACTGTGTTGAGTTGTTGTGTGAGTATAGATGTTGTTACTGCCATGACTGTGTTGTTGAGTTGTTGTGTGAGTATAGATGTTGTTACTGCCATGACTGTGTTGTTGAGTTGTTGTTCGAGTATAGATGTTGTTACTGCCATGACTGTGTTGTTGAGTTGTTGTGTGAGTATAGATGTTGTTACTGCCATGAATGTGTTGTTGAGTTGTTGTGTGAGTATAGATGTTATTGCCATGACTGTGTTGTTGAGTTGTTGTGTGAGTATAGATGTTACTGCCATGACTGTGTTGTTGAGTTGTTGTGTGAGTATAGATGTTGTTACTGCCATGACTGTGTTGTTGAGTTGTTGTGTGAGTATAGATGTTGTTACCGCCATGACTGTGTTGTTGAGTTGTTGTGTGAGTATAGATGTTGTTACTGCCATGACTGTGTTGTTGAGTTGTTGTGTGAGTATAGATGTTGTTACCGCCATGACTGTGTTGTTGAGTTGTTGTGTGAGTATAGATGTTGTTACTGCCATGACTGTGTTGTTGAGTTGTTGTGTGAGTATAGATGTTGTTACTGCCATGACTGTGTTGTTGAGTTGTTGTGTGAGTATAGATGTTGTTACTGCCATGACTGTGTTGTTGAGTTGTTGTGTGAGTATAGATGTTGTTACTGCCATGACTGTGTTGTTGAGTTGTTGTGTGAGTATAGATGTTACTGCCATGACTGTGTTGTTGAGTTGTTGTGTGAGTATAGATGTTGTTACTGCCATGACTGTGTTGAGTTGTTGTGTGAGTATAGATGTTGTTACTGCCATGACTGTGTTGTTGAGTTGTTGTGTGAGTATAGATGTTGTTACTGCCATGACTGTGTTGTTGAGTTGTTGTGTCGAGTATAGATGTTGTTACTGCCATGACTGTGTTGTTGAGTTGTTGTGTGAGTATAGATGTTGTTACTGCCATGACTGTGTTGTTGAGTTGTTGTGTGAGTATAGATGTTGTTGCCATGACTGTGTTGTTGAGTTGTTGTGTGAGTATAGATGTTACTGCCATGACTGTGTTGTTGAGTTGTTGTGTGAGTATAGATGTTGTTACTGCCATGACTGTGTTGTTGAGTTGTTGTGTGAGTATAGATGTTGTTACTGCCACGACTGTGTTGTTGAGTTGTTGTGTGAGTATAGATGTTGTTACTGCCATGACTGTGTTGTTGAGTTGTTGTGTGAGTATAGATGTTGTTACTGCCATGACTGTGTTGTTGAGTTGTTGTGTGAGTATAGATGTTGTTACTGCCATGACTGTGTTGAGTTGTTGTGTGAGTATAGATGTTGTTACTGCCATGACTGTGTTGTTGAGTTGTTGTGTGAGTATAGATGCTGTTACTGCCATGACTGTGTTGTTGAGTTGTTGTTCGAGTATAGATGTTGTTACTGCCATGACTGTGTTGTTGAGTTGTTGTGTGAGTATAGATGTTGTTACTGCCATGAATGTGTTGTTGAGTTGTTGTGTGAGTATAGATGTTATTGCCATGACTGTGTTGTTGAGTTGTTGTGTGAGTATAGATGTTACTGCCATGACTGTGTTGTTGAGTTGTTGTGTGAGTATAGATGTTGTTACTGCCATGACTGTGTTGTTGAGTTGTTGTGTGAGTATAGATGTTGTTACTGCCATGACTGTGTTGTTGAGTTGTTGTGTGAGTATAGATGTTGTTACTGCCATGACTGTGTTGTTGAGTTGTTGTGTGAGTATAGATGTTGTTACTGCCATGACTGTGTTGTTGAGTTGTTGTGTGAGTATAGATGTTGTTACTGCCATGACTGTGTTGAGTTGTTGTGTGAGTATAGATGTTGTTACTGCCATGACTGTGTTGTTGAGTTGTTGTGTGAGTATAGATCTTGTTACTGCCATGACTGTGTTGTTGAGTTGTTGTTCGAGTATAGATGTTGTTACTGCCATGACTGTGTTGTTGAGTTGTTGTGTGAGTATAGATGTTGTTACTGCCATGAATGTGTTGTTGAGTTGTTGTGTGAGTATAGATGTTACTGCCATGACTGTGTTGTTGAGTTGTTGTGTGAGTATAGATGATGTTATTGCCATGACTGTGTTGTTGAGTTGTTGTGTGAGTATAGATGTTATTGCCATGACTGTGTTGTTGAGTTGTTGTGTGAGTATAGATGTTACTGCCATGACTGTGTTGTTGAGTTGTTGTGTGAGTATAGATGTTGTTACTGCCATGACTGTGTTGTTGAGTTGTTGTGTGAGTATAGATGTTGTTACTGCCACGACTGTGTTGTTGAGTTGTTGTGTGAGTATAGATGTTGTTACTGCCATGACTGTGTTGTTGAGTTGTTGTGTGAGTATAGATGTTGTTACTGCCATGACTGTGTTGTTGAGTTGTTGTGTGAGTATAGATGTTGTTACTGCCATGACTGTGTTGTTGAGTTGTTGTGTGAGTATAGATGTTGTTACTGCCATGACTGTGTTGAGTTGTTGTGTGAGTATAGATGTTGTTACTGCCATGACTGTGTTGTTGAGTTGTTGTGTGAGTATAGATGTTACTGCCATGACTGTGTTGTTGAGTTGTTGTGTGAGTATAGATGTTGTTACTGCAATGACTGTGTTGTTGAGTTGTTGTGTGAGTATAGATGTTGTTACTGCCATGACTGTGTTGTTGAGTTGTTGTGTGAGTATAGATGTTGTTACTGCCATGACTGTGTTGTTGAGTTGTTGTGTGAGTATAGATGTTGTTACTGCCATGACTGTGTTGTTGAGTTGTTGTGTGAGTATAGATGTTGTTACTGCCATGACTGTGTTGAGTTGTTGTGTGAGTATAGATGTTGTTACTGCCATGACTGTGTTGTTGAGTTGTTGTGTGAGTATAGATCTTGTTACTGCCATGACTGTGTTGTTGAGTTGTTGTTCGAGTATAGATGTTGTTACTGCCATGACTGTGTTGTTGAGTTGTTGTGTGAGTATAGATGTTGTTACTGCCATGAATGTGTTGTTGAGTTGTTGTGTGAGTATAGATGTTACTGCCATGACTGTGTTGTTGAGTTGTTGTGTGAGTATAGATGATGTTATTGCCATGACTGTGTTGTTGAGTTGTTGTGTGAGTATAGATGTTATTGCCATGACTGTGTTGTTGAGTTGTTGTGTGAGTATAGATGTTACTGCCATGACTGTGTTGTTGAGTTGTTGTGTGAGTATAGATGTTGTTACTGCCATGACTGTGTTGTTGAGTTGTTGTGTGAGTATAGATGTTGGTACCGCCATGACTGTGTTGTTGAGTTGTTGTGTGAGTATAGATGTTGTTACTGCCATGACTGTGTTGAGTTGTTGTGTGAGTATAGATGTTGTTACTGCCATGACTGTGTTGTTGAGTTGTTGTGTGAGTATAAATGTTGTTACTGCCATGACTGTGTTGTTGAGTTGTTGTGTGAGTATAGATGTTGTTACTGCCATGACTGTGTTGAGTTGTTGTGTGAGTATAGATGTTGTTACTGCCATGACTGTGTTGTTGAGTTGTTGTGTGAGTATAGATGTTGTTACTGCCATGACTGTGTTGTTGAGTTGTTGTGTGAGTATAGATGTTGTTACTGCCATGACTGTGTTGTTGAGTTGTTGTGTGAGTATAGATGTTGTTACTGCCATGACTGTGTTGAGTTGTTGTGTGAGTATAGATGTTGTTACTGCCATGACTGTGTTGTTGAGTTGTTGTGTGAGTATAGATGTTGTTACTGCCATGACTGTGTTGTTGAGTTGTTGTGTGAGTATAGATGTTGTTACTGCCATGACTGTGTTGAGTTGTTGTGTGAGTATAGATGGTGTTACTGCCATGACTGTGTTGTTGAGTTGTTGTTTGAGTATAGATGTTGTTACTGCCATGACTGTGTTGTTGAGTTGTTGTGTGAGTATAGATGTTGTTACTGCCATGACTGTGTTGAGTTGTTGTGTGAGTATAGATGTTGTTACTGCCATGACTGTGTTGTTGAGTTGTTGTGTGAGTATAGATGTTGTTACTGCCATGACTGTGTTGTTGAGTTGTTGTTCGAGTATAGATGTTGTTACTGCCATGACTGTGTTGTTGAGTTGTTGTGTGAGTATAGATGTTGTTACGGCCATGACTGTGTTGTTGAGTTGTTGTGTGAGTATAGATGATGTTATTGCCATGACTGTGTTGTTGAGTTGTTGTGTGAGTATAGATGTTATTGCCATGACTGTGTTGTTGAGTTGTTGTGTGAGTATAGATGTTACTGCCATGACTGTGTTGTTGAGTTGTTGTGTGAGTATAGATGTTGTTACTGCCATGACTGTGTTGTTGAGTTGTTGTGTGAGTATAGATGTTGTTACCGCCATGACTGTGTTGTTGAGTTGTTGTGTGAGTATAGATGTTGTTACTGCCATGACTGTGTTGAGTTGTTGTGTGAGTATAGATGTTGTTACTGCCATGACTGTGTTGTTGAGTTGTTGTGTGAGTATAGATGTTGTTACTGCCATGACTGTGTTGTTGAGTTGTTGTGTGAGTATAGATGTTGTTACTGCCATGACTGTGTTGAGTTGTTGTTCGAGTATAGATGATGTTACTGCCATGACTGTGTTGTTGAGTTGTTGTGTGAGTATAGATGTTGTTACTGCCATGACTGTGTTGTTGAGTTGTTGTTTGAGTATAGATGGTGTTACTGCCATGACTGTGTTGTTGAGTTGTTGTTCGAGTATAGATGTTGTTACTGCCATGCCTGTGTTGTTGAGTTGTTGTGTGAGTATAGATGTTGTTACTGCCATGACTGTGTTGTTGAGTTGTTGTGTGAGTATAGATGTTGTTACTGCCATGACTGTGTTGTTGAGTTGTTGTGTGAGTATAGATGTTGTTACTGCCATGACTGTGTTGAGTTGTTGTGTGAGTATAGATGTTGTTACTGCCATGACTGTGTTGTTGAGTTGTTGTTCGAGTATAGATGATGTTACTGCCATGACTGTGTTGTTGAGTTGTTGTGTGAGTATAGATGTTGTTACTGCCATGACTGTGTTGTTGAGTTGTTGTGTGAGTATAGATGTTGTTACTGCCATGACTGTGTTGTTGAGTTGTTGTGTGAGTATAGATGGTGTTACTGCCATGACTGTGTTGTTGAGTTGTTGTTCGAGTATAGATGTTGTTACTGCCATGACTGTGTTGTTGAGTTGTTGTGTGAGTATAGATGTTGTTATTGACATGACTGTGTTGTTGAGTTGTTGTGTGAGTATAGATGTTGTTACTGCCATGACTGTGTTGAGTTGTTGTGTGAGTATAGATGTTGTTACTGCCATGACTGTGTTGTTGAGTTGTTGTGTGAGTATAGATGTTGTTACTGCCATGACTGTGTTGAGTTGTTGTTCGAGTATAGATGATGTTACTGCCATGACTGTGTTGTTGAGTTGTTGTGTGAGTATAGATGTTGTTACTGCCATGACTGTGTTGTTGAGTTGTTGTTTGAGTATAGATGTTGTTACTGCCATGACTGTGTTGTTGAGTTGTTGTGTGAGTATAGATGTTGTTACTGCCATGACTGTGTTGTTGAGTTGTTGTGTGAGTATAGATGTTGTTACTGCCATGACTGTGTTGTTGAGTTGTTGTGTGAGTATAGATGTTGTTACTGTCATGACTGTGTTGAGTTGTTGTGTGAGTATAGATGTTGTTACTGCCATGACTGTGTTGTTGAGTTGTTGTTCGAGTATAGATGATGTTACTGCCATGACTGTGTTGTTGAGTTGTTGTGTGAGTATAGATGTTGTTACTGCCACGACTGTGTTGTTGAGTTGTTGTGTGAGTATAGATGTTGTTACTGCCATGACTGTGTTGTTGAGTTGTTGTGTGAGTATAGATGTTGTTACTGCCATGACTGTGTTGTTGAGTTGTTGTGTGAGTATAGATGTT